>NC_133345.1:2586940-2661489 GCF_030506205.2 Paramisgurnus dabryanus | reverse complement strand
GAACGCGGAACGTATTATGGACCACGGACTGGCAAACAAACTGGCAACCACGCACTAAAGAAGCAAACTCTGATTTTAAACTCACCTTATTTGTCCCCGGAAAGCGCCAGAGTCGATGCACGGAGTGGACGGAACAAGCCTCGCTTCCATAGCCGAAGGTCAAAAATCCATTTAAACGTGTAGTCCCCGGTGTCCACTCGATCTTACCCAAAAAGCCGAGAAGCGATACCGCAATGGCATCCGGAGAAGGCGCTGGCTGTCGGGATGGAGGTTAGCGGGTCAGAGGTCCGGCACTGAAGGTCTGCGTTCATTATTCACCGTGTGCATTTCACTCTATATCCACTTTCTAATGTATAGCACTTGATAAGGATTAACAGTTTAAAAACAGAAATGCAAGACATCAGAAAATACATTTATTTTTTACTTTCATAACATGAGAGGTGTCATACAATAACAAATATGAGCTTTAAAATCACATTCCTAAGTTAAAAATATACATAAAAATAGATATATGGATCATTACACAAATCACTACTCAAAGGACCTATGTTAAATAACTGCTTCAATATTAATTAACAATAACATTTGGCCAAGGCAGTCCTTGTAAATAGACATATAAATAGACAAATAAAATCATGACATATATGCCGTAGAGCCTGAGATAGAGAAAAATAATAAGGAATTCTGCTTTTACTACCATCTCAGAAATATTGCCAGAATTAGAGGTTTTGTCTCAAGACAGGACTTAGAGAAACTTGTTCATGCTTTCATCACCAGCAGGGCCGATTATTGCAATGGTCAATGGATTTAAAAAGTACTGTTTCTTGTTTAAAAACCACTTCATGGCTACAATACATGACAGATATGCTAATCGAATATGAAACCGATTACTCGGATCAATAGGATCAGGTCATTTAGAAAAAACAAGGGTTCACTCAAAACAAGGTGCCTCAGCATTCAGTTATTATCAGCTTTCAGAAGAGATCAGATGTGCTTCAACAGTAGACACTTTTAAATATAGATTAAAAACACATCAGTTTAACTTTGCATTTACTGAATGATTTAAAACAGTACGAATAAAACAGTACAAAAGAATAAAACAGTATGAACCTTACCTGTTATAAAGGGAATGAAGCTTACGGTATGGTGCTTACCTGCAGAAATAAATAAAGTACAATAAGAACACACAGAACTTCAATTTTCAAAATTATTTTAACATTAAATGATGATTATTTTACTGGTTTACCTGTTTGTGATTACCACAGGATCCCGTCACCTGGCTGCGGTCTTCATTTGGTGAACGGTTCTTCACTCATAATTGACCTATACAAGAAATAGAGAAGAATAATAAGCAATTCTGCTTTTACATGTAGATGTGTGCCCCAAGAACACAGACACACCGGCTCCAAAAAGTTTAAACAGTACACATTTCTGTTATTTTAATGTGGCAAATGTGTCAGCTTTAAAAGAAGCATACATTACCTTTTAAAGAGGAAATACCTTTTGCATGAAATACCTTTACTCCCAGCATAAGCAAGCAATTTTCAAAATGCTTTTAAAAGTAAATAGTGATTATTTTACTTGTTTACCTGTTTGTGATTACCATGGAATCCTGTCACCATCATTTTTAAGCTTGTAAAGCAAATAATGAAATATTGACTTAGTAGGAAAAAATATTTTGGAAGTATCGTGATAAATGATGAAGAAAATATTTTGCAAAGTGATGGTTAGCACACGGTTGATGGTACCTATTAAATTCCATCATATTTTTTTATTCCTACTATGGAAGTCAATGGTGACTATCTGCTGTGGGTTTACCATCATTCCTCAAAATACCTTCTTTTGTGTTACTCAGAAAAAAACTAATCCTCGTGTTGTTGTAAGCCTGTATGCATGAGTAAATGATGACAGAATTATCATCATAAATTGAAATATCCCTTTAAACTGTATTTCCCCCCTTAAACCTAAACTTATTTTCCTACAGCAAGTCATTTAGGTAATCAAGAAAATACTTTACCCGTTGTCTTTGTGAGTTAAACAAATACAGCTACGCTTCCAGGTCTGTCGACGTTGCTGTGGTTTTTCGACAGCTGTAGTATGAAGGGTAGCGAATGAATGAATACATTGCAAAAAATCATTTCTTACTTGTTATTTCGAACTGTTTTAACTATACAAATATCTAGAAAGTCTTAAAATAAGATGCATTTTTTGATGAGCAAAATGCCCTAAGAAAATAAACCTAGCCTTTAGGGAGAAAAAACTCAGAATTTGGGCTTAAAACAAGCAAATAAATCTGCCAAAGGGGTAAGAAACAAATCTAGATATAAACACTTAATTCAAGAAAAATTGTCGTAGCCCATTGGCAGATTTGTTGGCTTGTTTAATGTACATGCATGTACAATATTTCAATTTGTCTTGTATTTATTAGCATTTTGTATTGCCCAACGCTGTCTAGGTTGTTTAACTGTTGTCATTTTCTTATAAAAGCCTTTATAATTTATTAGTTTGGATGATTGCCATTCCCGAGAACCTCTTATATTGGAAGTAAAAGAATCATCTAAGCATTATTTTGTGCTCTTAGACATGTAGCCGTTTGATTGTGGTTCTATTTAATGGCTAGTCTATTCGTTTGGAATGGTCAAACGGCTATTAGATTTTCACTGACAGCCCAAATTAAGCCTTGTTTTAGCCTAGACACTTATTCGCTGTCTATTAAAAGTTATGTAGTCGTTGAATAGCCGCTTTTTTGATGACTAATGTATTCTTGGGCCGTGGTTAGACGTCTCTTGGATTTTACGTAAAACGACAAGCGAATCTATTTTTAACACAAAGGTCAGGGGAGAGCGCGAACGCAGTCCCCCACTATCAGAAATTTTGCAGTCGAGATTCCCACATTTGGGGAATTCGCAAAGGGGTCAGCCCAACCGGAGTGCAATGGCTGAGCCTCGCCCTGGGTGAACCACCTTCATGATCATGGTGTCTCCCCTGCCAGGTAAGTATGAGCGACACCCTTTGAGGCCAGACGGCCGCATCTTCCTGTGACCGATCACATCGACGGCGCCCCCGGAGGCCGTCCGACTAACATTTCATTTACTGTGTGTGACCAGGTGGAAAGCGCACGAAGCCACGTCTGAGACCAAACATTCTTCGAGATCTACCCTGTTTTTATTCCGTTTCCAGCCCGGTTGAACCGTGTAGAGTGAAATATGTGAAACAATTTAAATCAAATGGATTTAAATTGCGCATTCAAATATATGGTTTCGTTATTACAAAGTAACTTTACGTGGAATAGAAACAAAAAAAAATGTACAGAGCAATCAAGAAACAACGAAAGCATAGCAATTTTAGAACGTGGATAAATAAAAACACAGGGCTCAATGACTTACCCGTTGTCGTTGTGAGTTAAACAAGTACAGCTATGCTTCCAGGTCTGTCGACGTTGCTGTGGTTTTTCGACAGCTGTAGTATGAAGGGTAGTGAAAAAAGTTTTCAGGTGTTTTTAACATTCCAATCGGTCTCGTTCGCTTTTGTTGCGCCTTCAGCTGTGTCGAGGATGTTTAATTCGTCCTCGTATCACCTCCGCAAACTTGTAAAGAAATTAATTAAATACATTACAAAAACATTTCTTTATCAGCGTGTTCATTTCCACGCAAGCTTTTCGTTAAACCAATAAAGCCAACGAAATCACAGCAATTTTAAAACACACGGATTAGAAAAAACACCGTCATTCACGCACAAAAGAAGCAAATTCTTTTTTTTATACTTGACTTATTTATCCCCGAGATGGGGAGCGCACCATTCATGGAAACACTGCAATACCATGTTGATGCATGGAGTGGAAGGAGCAAGCTCCGCTTCCATTTCCGAAGGTCAAAAATCCATTTAACATATAGTCCCCGGATAGGAGACGTATCAGACATTAAACTGATAAGAACAGATACTACACTTGATCTTAGCCAAAAGGCCGAGAAGCGATACCGGAATAGACGCAGCCAAAGGGGGAGCCGGCGAAGGCGCTGGCTTTTGGGGTGGAGGCTAGCGGGCATTTAACTCTATACGTTCTCATTGTATAACCCAGAGGTAGAACGTTGAGCTAGCAAATCAGAAGTTCATGTTTTAATGCAGGATCTGATCCACGCTCATGAGACAGAGAGAGAGAGAGAGAGATAGAGAGAATTTAGAATTTTCAAAAAACCTTTATTACAAATTAAAACATTTTCATAACCTCAAATCAGAAAAAACAAAGAAAAAAATATATATAGTAACGGAAATAACAAAAAAATAAGCCAACATAGGAGCAAAGAACAAATCATCTTCAATAACCAGACACAGAGCTCCTCCATAATACCAAATCAATTCAAAAGAAAGAAGATCATTCATTGCTTTAAAGTATCTAAAACCAATAAGGATTCTAGATTTAACTTATTTTAAAAACTGCTAATGTATCATGGCTTCCGGGTCTGTCAACGTTGCTGTGGTTTTTCGACAGCTGTAATATGAAGGGTAGAGTGAAAAAAAATATTTAAGTGTTTTGAACATCCCAATTTGTTCGTTTACTTAGTATTTTCTTAATGTTTTCGAGTTAAAAAATAATTCTTAAATCGAGATACATTTACTTAATAAGCAAAGTGGCTTAGAATTTAAGTCTTGTTTACTGAAATAAATTCTAAAATGTAATAGGTTAAGGCTTAAAACAAGTAAAAATATCTGCCAGTGGGGTAAGAAAAATAAACCTAAATTGAGTTTATTATTGAATTAAGTTGAAACTAGAATTAAGTTTATTTTTCTTACCCCGCTGGCAGATATTTTTTATTTGTTTTAAATATAAACCTGTTGATTTTTATAATTTATTTCAATTATTTTACAAAGTATGCGATCTGATTTTTTTAATCGCGGTGTTTCTTTTATTCCTCGTTTCTTTTCCGTGCATTTGCTTTATTTATTTATTTTTGCTTGTTGCATTTAAATGCACATTTGATTTGTTGCCACATTATTATGTGTTAATGTATTTTTTAACATGTTTATCAACAAAAAGTGCGTTATTATAATTAATTATATAGCTGTGAAATATATACAAGAATTCCCAGCAAAAACAAAACGTTTTTATAACAATTTTCTATTACAATACATAATATCTTAAGCCACTTTGCTTACCAAGTAAATGTATCTCCATTTAAGCATTGTCAGATATTCACTAGAAAACAAGACAAAAACAGTAAGTAAGATATTAATTTACTTTTTTCTTTCAAACATAAATTTACAGACGGCTGGAAATTTTTAATAAAATAACTAGCCATACCTATTCGGGTCTGCTCCCGTTTGCTGTGATGACGGGGGACTTAGTCCAAAGCACATTTTGAGGAATACTTACACATTTTACTTCTTATTTCTTTGAAATTAATTATGCATACACTATGGATTAAAAATGTCCCGACTGCGAACCTGATAAAACCCAGGTAAAAAGCAAATACAAATAAACCATTTTGATTTAGCAAAAGTTTACAAATAAATGCACTCCTTGCACACAACAAGCACGTCTAGTTACCATTCATATTTTGCGTGATTTAAGTTTCGTCGCATACATTTTGGAAGGCACACGATAAAAACAAAATAAGGCTTTTAATGTATGCCGACCTCATTCTCCGTTGAGGGCTTATCAATCATAATAAACGCGGTTAACTCTTCTCATTGAATGGTCTAAATCCAATGCTGGTAAAGAAATCAAATGTGCATTTAAACGCAACAAGCAAGCCGTAAAGCAATGGATGCAGGCAAACAAACGAGGAATAGCACATACACCACGATTAGATCATCGGGTCGCATACTTTGGAATTAATAAGAAATAATTATTCAGTCTAAAGAAATAAGAAGTAAAATGTCTAAGTATTTCTCCAAATGTGCACACTCATTACAATAAACGGGAGCAGACACGAATAGTTATGTATGTCTCGTTATTTTATTTAAAATTGATAAGCTGTCTAACATATGATATATTTTGATAATACGAAATGCTAAAAAAATAATATAACACCAATCGACAATATCTGTTATTGTTATTTTTACAAGTAAATTCATGTGTAGGAGAAAACAAAGCAGCTGTCAGTCCATACTATATTGAGTGGCCATCGTAGTGGTGCAACCTGAACGATGTTTTCCCTACTTCCGGTCAAAGCCGCCATTTTGTGAAATAGGCATATAGGTGACGCTGGAGCACGCGGCCATTGTCTCTGTTCAACAAAACAAGTATATATATACACATACGCATATTTTTCCTCAATCAATCACCGAATACAAGGTGCAATTCGATGCCAACTGGCCCTTCTCTCTGGTTTCATGTTTGTAAGGAAAATTAAGGGGGAAATTACGATAGCATTTCAGCCAAACATTCATTCGTGCCACGCTGCTTTTCTTTGAACGAAAAAAAACCCTCTGCTCCCCCTACACAATTTCTTCTCCTGTTATTTTATGCTTAAAACAAGCAAATAAATCTGACTACAGGGTAAGAAAAAATTCGTGAACTTTTCCCATAAACACTTAATTCAAGAAAAATTGTCCCACCCCACTGGCCATTTTTTATCCACAATACACATTCGATGTCTGCAGGCACCATTGTCTTTGTTCAACGCAAACAATTCTGTTGCGTTTTTCTTTGAACGAAGTGCTCCGCCTAGATAATTTGACCCATATTCACATGGGTTTGTTTCTCGTTTTTTTTTCTTTGAGAACAATCTATATAGCGCCTTCCACAATCGTTTTGGTGTTAGCTTTACGTAAAATAGAAACACAGAAAAGTACTGAGCGATGGAGAGACCACGAACGCGGAACGTATTATGGACCACGGACTGGCAAACAAACTGGCAACCACGCACTAAAGAAGCAAACTCTGATTTTAAACTCACCTTATTTGTCCCCGGAAAGCGCCAGAGTCGATGCACGGAGTGGACGGAACAAGCCTCGCTTCCATAGCCGAAGGTCAAAAATCCATTTAAACGTGTAGTCCCCGGTGTCCACTCGATCTTACCCAAAAAGCCGAGAAGCGATACCGCAATGGCATCCGGAGAAGGCGCTGGCTGTCGGGATGGAGGTTAGCGGGTCAGAGGTCCGGCACTGAAGGTCTGCGTTCATTATTCACCGTGTGCATTTCACTCTATATCCACTTTCTAATGTATAGCACTTGATAAGGATTAACAGTTTAAAAACAGAAATGCAAGACATCAGAAAATACATTTATTTTTTACTTTCATAACATGAGAGGTGTCATACAATAACAAATATGAGCTTTAAAATCACATTCCTAAGTTAAAAATATACATAAAAATAGATATATGGATCATTACACAAATCACTACTCAAAGGACCTATGTTAAATAACTGCTTCAATATTAATTAACAATAACATTTGGCCAAGGCAGTCCTTGTAAATAGACATATAAATAGACAAATAAAATCATGACATATATGCCGTAGAGCCTGAGATAGAGAAAAATAATAAGGAATTCTGCTTTTACTACCATCTCAGAAATATTGCCAGAATTAGAGGTTTTGTCTCAAGACAGGACTTAGAGAAACTTGTTCATGCTTTCATCACCAGCAGGGCCGATTATTGCAATGGTCAATGGATTTAAAAAGTACTGTTTCTTGTTTAAAAACCACTTCATGGCTACAATACATGACAGATATGCTAATCGAATATGAAACCGATTACTCGGATCAATAGGATCAGGTCATTTAGAAAAAACAAGGGTTCACTCAAAACAAGGTGCCTCAGCATTCAGTTATTATCAGCTTTCAGAAGAGATCAGATGTGCTTCAACAGTAGACACTTTTAAATCTAGATTAAAAACACATCAGTTTAACTTTGCATTTACTGAATGATTTAAAACAGTACGAATAAAACAGTACAAAAGAATAAAACAGTATGAACCTTACCTGTTATAAAGGGAATGAAGCTTACGGTATGGTGCTTACCTGCAGAAATAAATAAAGTACAATAAGAACACACAGAACTTCAATTTTCAAAATTATTTTAACATTAAATGATGATTATTTTACTGGTTTACCTGTTTGTGATTACCACAGGATCCCGTCACCTGGCTGCGGTCTTCATTTGGTGAACGGTTCTTCACTCATAATTGACCTATACAAGAAATAGAGAAGAATAATAAGCAATTCTGCTTTTACATGTAGATGTGTGCCCCAAGAACACAGACACACCGGCTCCAAAAAGTTTAAACAGTACACATTTCTGTTATTTTAATGTGGCAAATGTGTCAGCTTTAAAAGAAGCATACATTACCTTTTAAAGAGGAAATACCTTTTGCATGAAATACCTTTACTCCCAGCATAAGCAAGCAATTTTCAAAATGCTTTTAAAAGTAAATAGTGATTATTTTACTTGTTTACCTGTTTGTGATTACCATGGAATCCTGTCACCATCATTTTTAAGCTTGTAAAGCAAATAATGAAATATTGACTTAGTAGGAAAAAATATTTTGGAAGTATCGTGATAAATGATGAAGAAAATATTTTGCAAAGTGATGGTTAGCACACGGTTGATGGTACCTATTAAATTCCATCATATTTTTTTATTCCTACTATGGAAGTCAATGGTGACTATCTGCTGTGGGTTTACCATCATTCCTCAAAATACCTTCTTTTGTGTTACTCAGAAAAAAACTAATCCTCGTGTTGTTGTAAGCCTGTATGCATGAGTAAATGATGACAGAATTATCATCATAAATTGAAATATCCCTTTAAACTGTATTTCCCCCCTTAAACCTAAACTTATTTTCCTACAGCAAGTCATTTAGGTAATCAAGAAAATACTTTACCCGTTGTCTTTGTGAGTTAAACAAATACAGCTACGCTTCCAGGTCTGTCGACGTTGCTGTGGTTTTTCGACAGCTGTAGTATGAAGGGTAGCGAATGAATGAATACATTGCAAAAAATCATTTCTTACTTGTTATTTCGAACTGTTTTAACTATACAAATATCTAGAAAGTCTTAAAATAAGATGCATTTTTTGATGAGCAAAATGCCCTAAGAAAATAAACCTAGCCTTTAGGGAGAAAAAACTCAGAATTTGGGCTTAAAACAAGCAAATAAATCTGCCAAAGGGGTAAGAAACAAATCTAGATATAAACACTTAATTCAAGAAAAATTGTCGTAGCCCATTGGCAGATTTGTTGGCTTGTTTAATGTACATGCATGTACAATATTTCAATTTGTCTTGTATTTATTAGCATTTTGTATTGCCCAACGCTGTCTAGGTTGTTTAACTGTTGTCATTTTCTTATAAAAGCCTTTATAATTTATTAGTTTGGATGATTGCCATTCCCGAGAACCTCTTATATTGGAAGTAAAAGAATCATCTAAGCATTATTTTGTGCTCTTAGACATGTAGCCGTTTGATTGTGGTTCTATTTAATGGCTAGTCTATTCGTTTGGAATGGTCAAACGGCTATTAGATTTTCACTGACAGCCCAAATTAAGCCTTGTTTTAGCCTAGACACTTATTCGCTGTCTATTAAAAGTTATGTAGTCGTTGAATAGCCGCTTTTTTGATGACTAATGTATTCTTGGGCCGTGGTTAGACGTCTCTTGGATTTTACGTAAAACGACAAGCGAATCTATTTTTAACACAAAGGTCAGGGGAGAGCGCGAACGCAGTCCCCCACTATCAGAAATTTTGCAGTCGAGATTCCCACATTTGGGGAATTCGCAAAGGGTCAGCCCAACCGGAGTGCAATGGCTGAGCCTCGCCCTGGGTGAACCACCTTCATGATCATGGTGTCTCCCCTGCCAGGTAAGTATGAGCGACACCCTTTGAGGCCAGACGGCCGCATCTTCCTGTGACCGATCACATCGACGGCGCCCCCGGAGGCCGTCCGACTAACATTTCATTTACTGTGTGTGACCAGGTGGAAAGCGCACGAAGCCACGTCTGAGACCAAACATTCTTCGAGATCTACCCTGTTTTTATTCCGTTTCCAGCCCGGTTGAACCGTGTAGAGTGAAATATGTGAAACAATTTAAATCAAATGGATTTAAATTGCGCATTCAAATATATGGTTTCGTTATTACAAAGTAACTTTACGTGGAATAGAAACAAAAAAAAATGTACAGAGCAATCAAGAAACAACGAAAGCATAGCAATTTTAGAACGTGGATAAATAAAAACACAGGGCTCAATGACTTACCCGTTGTCGTTGTGAGTTAAACAAGTACAGCTATGCTTCCAGGTCTGTCGACGTTGCTGTGGTTTTTCGACAGCTGTAGTATGAAGGGTAGTGAAAAAAGTTTTCAGGTGTTTTTAACATTCCAATCGGTCTCGTTCGCTTTTGTTGCGCCTTCAGCTGTGTCGAGGATGTTTAATTCGTCCTCGTATCACCTCCGCAAACTTGTAAAGAAATTAATTAAATACATTACAAAACATTTCTTTATCAGCGTGTTCATTTCCACGCAAGCTTTTCGTTAAACCAATAAAGCCAACGAAATCACAGCAATTTTAAAACACACGGATTAGAAAAAACACCGTCATTCACGCACAAAAGAAGCAAATTCTTTTTTTTATACTTGACTTATTTATCCCCGAGATGGGGAGCGCACCATTCATGGAAACACTGCAATACCATGTTGATGCATGGAGTGGAAGGAGCAAGCTCCGCTTCCATTTCCGAAGGTCAAAAATCCATTTAACATATAGTCCCCGGATAGGAGACGTATCAGACATTAAACTGATAAGAACAGATACTACACTTGATCTTAGCCAAAAGGCCGAGAAGCGAAACCGGAATAGACGCAGCCAAAGGGGGAGCCGGCGAAGGCGCTGGCTTTTGGGGTGGAGGCTAGCGGGCATTTAACTCTATACGTTCTCATTGTATAACCCAGAGGTAGAACGTTGAGCTAGCAAATCAGAAGTTCATGTTTTAATGCAGGATCTGATCCACGCTCATGAGAGAGAGAGAGAGAGAGAGAGATAGAGAGAATTTAGAATTTTCAAAAAACCTTTATTACAAATTAAAACATTTTCATAACCTCAAATCAGAAAAAACAAAGAAAAAAAATATATATAGTAACGGAAATAACAAAAAAATAAGCCAACATAGGAGCAAAGAACAAATCATCTTCAATAACCAGACACAGAGCTCCTCCATAATACCAAATCAATTCAAAAGAAAGAAGATCATTCATTGCTTTAAAGTATCTAAAACCAATAAGGATTCTAGATTTAACTTATTTTAAAAACTGCTAATGTATCATGGCTTCCAGGTCTGTCAACGTTGCTGTGGTTTTTCGACAGCTGTAATATGAAGGGTAGAGTGAAAAAAAATATTTAAGTGTTTTGAACATCCCAATTTGTTCGTTTACTTAGTATTTTCTTAATGTTTTCGAGTTAAAAAATAATTCTTAAATCGAGATACATTTACTTAATAAGCAAAGTGGCTTAGAATTTAAGTCTTGTTTACTGAAATAAATTCTAAAATGTAATAGGTTAAGGCTTAAAACAAGTAAAAATATCTGCCAGTGGGGTAAGAAAAATAAACCTAAATTGAGTTTATTATTGAATTAAGTTGAAACTAGAATTAAGTTTATTTTTCTTACCCCGCTGGCAGATATTTTTTATTTGTTTTAAATATAAACCTGTTGATTTTTATAATGTATTTCAATTATTACAAAGTATGCGATCTGATTTTTTTAATCGCGGTGTTTCTTTTATTCCTCGTTTCTTTTCCGTGCATTTGCTTTATTTATTTATTTTTGCTTGTTGCATTTAAATGCACATTTGATTTGTTGCCACATTATTCTGTGTTAATGTATTTTTTAACATGTTTATCAACAAAAAGTGTGTTATTATAATTAATTATATAGCTGTGAAATATATACAAGAATTCCCAGCAAAAACAAAACGTTTTTATAACAATTTTCTATTACAATACATAATATCTTAAGCCACTTTGCTTACCAAGTAAATGTATCTCCATTTAAGAATTGTCAGATATTCACTAGAAAACAAGACAAAAACAGTAAGTAAGATATTAATTTACTTTTTTCTTTCAAACATAAATTTACAGACGGCTGGAAATTTTTAATAAAATAACTAGACATACCTATTCGGGTCTGCTCCCGTTTGCTGTGATGACGGGGGACTTAGTCCAAAGCACATTTTGAGGAATACTTACACATTTTACTTCTTATTTCTTTGAAATTAATTATGCATACACTATGGATTAAAAATGTCCCGACTGCGAACCTGATAAAACCCAGGTAAAAAGCAAATACAAATAAACCATTTTGATTTAGCAAAAGTTTAAAAATAAATGCACTCCTTGCACACAACAAGCACGTCTAGTTACCATTCATATTTTGCGTGATTTAAGTTTCGTCGCATACATTTTGGAAGGCACACGATAAAAACAAAATAAGGCTTTTAATGTATGCCGACCTCATTCTCCGTTGAGGGCTTATCAATCATAATAAACGCTGTTAACTCTTCTTATTGAATGGTCTAAATCCAATGCTGGTAAAGAAATCAAATGTGCATTTAAACGCAACAAGCAAGCCGTAAAGCAATGGATGCAGGCAAACAAACGAGGAATAGCACATACACCACGATTAGATCATCGGGTCGCATACTTTGGAATTAATAAGAAATAATTATTCAGTCTAAAGAAATAAGATGTAAAATGTATTTCTCCAAATGTGCACACTCATTACAATAAACGGGAGCAGACACGAATAGTTATGTATGTCTCGTTATTTTATTTAAAATTGATAAGCTGTCTAACATATGATATATTTTGATAATACGAAATGCTAAAAAAATAATATAACACCAATCGACAATATCTGTTATTGTTATTTTTACAAGTAAATTCATGTGTAGGAGAAAACAAAGCAGCTGTCAGTCCATACTATATTGAGTGGCCATCGTAGTGGTGCAACCTGAACGATGTTTTCCCTACTTCCGGTCAAAGCCGCCATTTTGTGAAATAGGCATATAGGTGACGCTGGAGCACGCGGCCATTGTCTCTGTTCAACAAAACAAGTGTATATATACACATACGCATATTTTTCCTCAATCAATCACCGAATACAAGGTGCAATTCGATGCCAACTGACCCTTCTCTCTGGTTTCATGTTTGTAAGGAAAATTAAGGGGGAAATTACGATAGCATTTCAGCCAAACATTCATTCGTGCCACGCTGCTTTTCTTTGAACGAAAAAAAACCCTCTGCTCCCCCTACACAATTTCTTCTCCTGTTATTTTATGCTTAAAACAAGCAAATAAATCTGACTACAGGGTAAGAAAAAATTCGTGAACTTTTCCCATAAACACTTAATTCAAGAAAAATTGTCCCACCCCACTGGCCATTTTTTATCCACAATACACATTCGATGTCTGCAGGCACCATTGTCTTTGTTCAACGCAAACAATTCTGTTGCGTTTTTCTTTGAACGAAGTGCTCCGCCTAGATAATTTGACCCATATTCACATGGGTTTGTTTCTCGTTTTTTTTCTTTGAGAACAATCTATATAGCGCCTTCCACAATCGTTTTGGTGTTAGCTTTACGTAAAATAGAAACACAGAAAAGTACTGAGCGATGGAGAGACCACGAACGCGGAACGTATTATGGACCACGGATTGGCAAACAAACTGGCAACCACGCACTAAAGAAGCAAACTCTGATTTTAAACTCACCTTATTTGTCCCCGGAAAGCGCCAGAGTCGATGCACGGAGTGGACGGAACAAGCCTCGCTTCCATAGCCGAAGGTCAAAAATCCATTTAAACGTGTAGTCCCCGGTGTCCACTCGATCTTACCCAAAAAGCCGAGAAGCGATACCGCAATGGCATCCGGAGAAGGCGCTGGCTGTCGGGATGGAGGTTAGCGGGTCAGAGGTCCGGCACTGAAGGTCTGCGTTCATTATTCACCGTGTGCATTTCACTCTATATCCACTTTCTAATGTATAGCACTTGATAAGGATTAACAGTTTAAAAACAGAAATGCAAGACATCAGAAAATACATTTATTTTTTACTTTCATAACATGAGAGGTGTCATACAATAACAAATATGAGCTTTAAAATCACATTCCTAAGTTAAAAATATACATAAAAATAGATATATGGATCATTACACAAATCACTACTCAAAGGAACTATGTTAAATAACTGCTTCAATATTAATTAACAATAACATTTGGCCAAGGCAGTCCTTGTAAATAGACATATAAATAGACAAATAAAATCATGACATATATGCCATAGAGCCTGAGATAGAGAAAAATAATAAGGAATTCTGCTTTTACTACCATCTCAGAAATATTGCCAGAATTAGAGGTTTTGTCTCAAGACAGGACTTAGAGAAACTTGTTCATGCTTTCATCACCAGCAGGGCCGATTATTGCAATGGTCAATGGATTTAAAAAGTACTGTTTCTTGTTTAAAAACCACTTCATGGCTACAATACATGACAGATATGCTAATCGAATATGAAACCGATTACTCGGATCAATAGGATCAGGTCATTTAGAAAAAACAAGGGTTCACTCAAAACAAGGTGCCTCAGCATTCAGTTATTATCAGCTTTCAGAAGAGATCAGATGTGCTTCAACAGTAGACACTTTTAAATCTAGATTAAAAACACATCAGTTTAACTTTGCATTTACTGAATGATTTAAAACAGTACGAATAAAACAGTACAAAAGAATAAAACAGTATGAACCTTACCTGTTATAAAGGGAATGAAGCTTACGGTATGGTGCTTACCTGCAGAAATAAATAAAGTACAATAAGAACACACAGAACTTCAATTTTCAAAATTATTTTAACATTAAATGATGATTATTTTACTGGTTTACCTGTTTGTGATTACCACAGGATCCCGTCACCTGGCTGCGGTCTTCATTTGGTGAACGGTTCTTCACTCATAATTGACCTATACAAGAAATAGAGAAGAATAATAAGCAATTCTGCTTTTACATGTAGATGTGTGCCCCAAGAACACAGACACACCGGCTCCAAAAAGTTTAAACAGTACACATTTCTGTTATTTTAATGTGGCAAATGTGTCAGCTTTAAAAGAAGCATACATTACCTTTTAAAGAGGAAATACCTTTTGCATGAAATACCTTTACTCCCAGCATAAGCAAGCAATTTTCAAAATGCTTTTAAAAGTAAATAGTGATTATTTTACTTGTTTACCTGTTTGTGATTACCATGGAATCCTGTCACCATCATTTTTAAGCTTGTAAAGCAAATAATGAAATATTGACTTAGTAGGAAAAAATATTTTGGAAGTATCGTGATAAATGATGAAGAAAATATTTTGCAAAGTGATGGTTAGCACACGGTTGATGGTACCTATTAAATTCCATCATATTTTTTTATTCCTACTATGGAAGTCAATGGTGACTATCTGCTGTGGGTTTACCATCATTCCTCAAAATACCTTCTTTTGTGTTACTCAGAAAAAAACTAATCCTCGTGTTGTTGTAAGCCTGTATGCATGAGTAAATGATGACAGAATTATCATCATAAATTGAAATATCCCTTTAAACTGTATTTCCCCCCCTTAAACCTAAACTTATTTTCTTACAGCAAGTCATTTAGGTAATCAAGAAAATACTTTACCCGTTGTCTTTGTGAGTTAAACAAATACAGCTACGCTTCCAGGTCTGTCGACGTTGCTGTGGTTTTTCGACAGCTGTAGTATGAAGGGTAGCGAATGAATGAATACATTGCAAAAAATCATTTCTTACTTGTTATTTCGAACTGTTTTAACTATACAAATATCTAGAAAGTCTTAAAATAAGATGCATTTTTTGATGAGCAAAATGCCCTAAGAAAATAAACCTAGCCTTTAGGGAGAAAAAACTCAAAATTTAAGCGAATTTGGGCTTAAAACAAGCAAATAAATCTGCCAAAGGGGTAAGAAACAAATCTAGATATAAACACTTAATTCAAGAAAAATTGTCGTAGCCCATTGGCAGATTTGTTGGCTTGTTTAATGTACATGCATGTACAATATTTCAATGTGTCTTGTATTTATTAGCATTTTGTATTGCCCAACGCTGTCTAGGTTGTTTAACTGTTGTCATTTTCTTATAAAAGCCTTTATAATTTATTAGTTTGGATGATTGCCATTCCCGAGAACCTCTTATATTGGAAGTAAAAGAATCATCTAAGCATTATTTTGTGCTCTTAGACATGTAGCCGTTTGATTGTGGTTCTATTTAATGGCTAGTCTATTCGTTTGGAATGGTCAAACGGCTATTAGATTTTCACTGACAGCCCAAATTAAGCCTTGTTTTAGCCTAGACACATATTCGCTGTCTATTAAAAGTTATGTAGTCGTTGAATAGCCGCTTTTTTGATGACTAATGTATTCTTGGGCCGTGGTTAGACGTCTCTTGGATTTTACGTAAAACGACAAGCGAATCTATTTTTAACACAAAGGTCAGGGGAGAGCGCGAACGCAGTCCCCCACTATCAGAAATTTTGCAGTCGAGATTCCCACATTTGGGGAATTCGCAAAGGGTCAGCCCAACCGGAGTGCAATGGCTGAGCCTCGCCCTGGGTGAACCACCTTCATGATCATGGTGTCTCCCCTGCCAGGTAAGTATGAGCGACACCCTTTGAGGCCAGACGGCCGCATCTTCCTGTGACCGATCACATCGACGGCGCCCCCGGAGGCCGTCCGACTAACATTTCATTTACTGTGTGTGACCAGGTGGAAAGCGCACGAAGCCACGTCTGAGACCAAACATTCTTCGAGATCTACCCTGTTTTTATTCCGTTTCCAGCCCGGTTGAACCGTGTAGAGTGAAATATGTGAAACAATTTAAATCAAATGGATTTAAATTGCGCATTCAAATATATGGTTTCGTTATTACAAAGTAACTTTACGTGGAATAGAAACAAAGAAATGTACAGAGCAATCAAGAAACAACGAAAGCATAGCAATTTTAGAACGTGGATAAATAAAAACACAGGGCTCAATGACTTACCCGTTGTCGTTGTGAGTTAAACAAGTACAGCTATGCTTCCAGGTCTGTCGACGTTGCTGTGGTGTTTCGACAGCTGTAGTATGAAGGGTAGTGAAAAAAGTTTTCAGGTGTTTTTAACATTCCAATCGGTCTCGTTCGCTTTTGTTGCGCCTTCAGCTGTGTCGAGGATGTTTAATTCGTCCTCGTATCACCTCCGCAAACTTGTAAAGAAAATAATTAAATACATTACAAAAACATTTCTTTATCAGCGTGTTCATTTCCACGCAAGCTTTTCGTTAAACCAATAAAGCCAACGAAACCACAGCAATTTTAAAACACACGGATTAGAAAAAACACCGTCTTTCACGCACAAAAGAAGCAAATTCTTTTTTTTATACTTGACTTATTTATCCCCGAGATGGGGAGCGCACCATTCATGGAAACACTGCAATACCATGTTGATGCATGGAGTGGAAGGAGCAAGCTCCGCTTCCATTTCCGAAGGTCAAAAATCCATTTAACATATAGTCCCCGGATAGGAGACGTATCAGACATTAAACTGATAAGAACAGATACTACACTTGATCTTAGCCAAAAGGCCGAGAAGCGAAACCGGAATAGACGCAGCCAAAGGGGGAGCCGGCGAAGGCGCTGGCTTTTGGGGTGGAGGCTAGCGGGCATTTAACTCTATACGTTCTCATTGTATAACCCAGAGGTAGAACGTTGAGCTAGCAAATCAGAAGTTCATGTTTTAATGCAGGATCTGATCCACGCTCATGAGAGAGAGAGAGAGAGAGAGAGAGATAGAGAGAATTTAGAATTTTCAAAAAACCTTTATTACAAATTAAAACATTTTCATAACCTCAAATCAGAAAAAACAAAGAAAAAAATATATATAGTAACGGAAATAACAAAAAAATAAGCCAACATAGGAGCAAAGAACAAATCATCTTCAATAACCAGACACAGAGCTCCTCCATAATACCAAATCAATTCAAAAGAAAGAAGATCATTCATTGCTTTAAAGTATCTAAAACCAATAAGGATTCTAGATTTAACTTATTTTAAAAACTGCTAATGTATCATGGCTTCCAGGTCTGTCAACGTTGCTGTGGTTTTTCGACAGCTGTAATATGAAGGGTAGAGTGAAAAAAAATATTTAAGTGTTTTGAACATCCCAATTTGTTCGTTTACTTAGTATTTTCTTAATGTTTTCGAGTTAAAAAATAATTCTTAAATCGAGATACATTTACTTAATAAGCAAAGTGGCTTAGAATTTAAGTCTTGTTTACTGAAATAAATTCTAAAATGTAATAGGTTAAGGCTTAAAACAAGTAAAAATATCTGCCAGTGGGGTAAGAAAAATAAACCTAAATTGAGTTTATTATTGAATTAAGTTGAAACTAGAATTAAGTTTATTTTTCTTACCCCGCTGGCAGATATTTTTTATTTGTTTTAAATATAAACCTGTTGATTTTTATAATTTATTTCAATTATTACAAAGTATGCGATCTGATTTTTTTAATCGCGGTGTTTCTTTTATTCCTCGTTTCTTTTCCGTGCATTTGCTTTATTTATTTATTTTTGCTTGTTGCATTTAAATGCACATTTGATTTGTTGCCACATTATTCTGTGTTAATGTATTTTTTAACATGTTTATCAACAAAAAGTGCATTATTATAATTAATTATATAGCTGTGAAATATATACAAGAATTCCCAGCAAAAACAAAACGTTTTTATAACAATTTTCTATTACAATACATAATATCTTAAGCCACTTTGCTTACCAAGTAAATGTATCTCCATTTAAGAATTGTCAGATATTCACTAGAAAACAAGACAAAAACAGTAAGTAAGATATTAATTTACTTTTTTCTTTCAAACATAAATTTACAGACGGCTGGAAATTTTTAATAAAATAACTAGACATACCTATTCGGGTCTGCTCCCGTTTGCTGTGATGACGGGGGACTTAGTCCAAAGCACATTTTGAGGAATACTTACACATTTTACTTCTTATTTCTTTGAAATTAATTATGCATACACTATGGATTAAAAATGTCCCGACTGCGAACCTGATAAAACCCAGGTAAAAAGCAAATACAAATAAACCATTTTGATTTAGCAAAAGTTTAAAAATAAATGCACTCCTTGCACACAACAAGCACGTCTAGTTACCATTCATATTTTGCGTGATTTAAGTTTCGTCGCATACATTTTGGAAGGCACACGATAAAAACAAAATAAGGCTTTTAATGTATGCCGACCTCATTCTCCGTTGAGGGCTTATCAATCATAATAAACGCTGTTAACTCTTCTTATTGAATGGTCTAAATCCAATGCTGGTAAAGAAATCAAATGTGCATTTAAACGCAACAAGCAAGCCGTAAAGCAATGGATGCAGGCAAACAAACGAGGAATAGCACATACACCACGATTAGATCATCGGGTCGCATACTTTGGAATTAATAAGAAATAATTATTCAGTCTAAAGAAATAAGATGTAAAATGTATTTCTCCAAATGTGCACACTCATTACAATAAACGGGAGCAGACACGAATAGTTATGTATGTCTCGTTATTTTATTTAAAATTGATAAGCTGTCTAACATATGATATATTTTGATAATACGAAATGCTAAAAAAATAATATAACACCAATCGACAATATCTGTTATTGTTATTTTTACAAGTAAATTCATGTGTAGGAGAAAACAAAGCAGCTGTCAGTCCATACTATATTGAGTGGCCATCGTAGTGGTGCAACCTGAACGATGTTTTCCCTACTTCCGGTCAAAGCCGCCATTTTGTGAAATAGGCATATAGGTGACGCTGGAGCACGCGGCCATTGTCTCTGTTCAACAAAACAAGTGTATATATACACATACGCATATTTTTCCTCAATCAATCACCGAATACAAGGTGCAATTCGATGCCAACTGACCCTTCTCTCTGGTTTCATGTTTGTAAGGAAAATTAAGGGGGAAATTACGATAGCATTTCAGCCAAACATTCATTCGTGCCACGCTGCTTTTCTTTGAACGAAAAAAAACCCTCTGCTCCCCCTACACAATTTCTTCTCCTGTTATTTTATGCTTAAAACAAGCAAATAAATCTGACTACAGGGTAAGAAAAAATTCGTGAACTTTTCCCATAAACACTTAATTCAAGAAAAATTGTCCCACCCCACTGGCCATTTTTTATCCACAATACACATTCGATGTCTGCAGGCACCATTGTCTTTGTTCAACGCAAACAATTCTGTTGCGTTTTTCTTTGAACGAAGTGCTCCGCCTAGATAATTTGACCCATATTCACATGGGTTTGTTTCTCGTTTTTTTTCTTTGAGAACAATCTATATAGCGCCTTCCACAATCGTTTTGGTGTTAGCTTTACGTAAAATAGAAACACAGAAAAGTACTGAGCGATGGAGAGACCACGAACGCGGAACGTATTATGGACCACGGATTGGCAAACAAACTGGCAACCACGCACTAAAGAAGCAAACTCTGATTTTAAACTCACCTTATTTGTCCCCGGAAAGCGCCAGAGTCGATGCACGGAGTGGACGGAACAAGCCTCGCTTCCATAGCCGAAGGTCAAAAATCCATTTAAACGTGTAGTCCCCGGTGTCCACTCGATCTTACCCAAAAAGCCGAGAAGCGATACCGCAATGGCATCCGGAGAAGGCGCTGGCTGTCGGGATGGAGGTTAGCGGGTCAGAGGTCCGGCACTGAAGGTCTGCGTTCATTATTCACCGTGTGCATTTCACTCTATATCCACTTTCTAATGTATAGCACTTGATAAGGATTAACAGTTTAAAAACAGAAATGCAAGACATCAGAAAATACATTTATTTTTTACTTTCATAACATGAGAGGTGTCATACAATAACAAATATGAGCTTTAAAATCACATTCCTAAGTTAAAAATATACATAAAAATAGATATATGGATCATTACACAAATCACTACTCAAAGGAACTATGTTAAATAACTGCTTCAATATTAATTAACAATAACATTTGGCCAAGGCAGTCCTTGTAAATAGACATATAAATAGACAAATAAAATCATGACATATATGCCATAGAGCCTGAGATAGAGAAAAATAATAAGGAATTCTGCTTTTACTACCATCTCAGAAATATTGCCAGAATTAGAGGTTTTGTCTCAAGACAGGACTTAGAGAAACTTGTTCATGCTTTCATCACCAGCAGGGCCGATTATTGCAATGGTCAATGGATTTAAAAAGTACTGTTTCTTGTTTAAAAACCACTTCATGGCTACAATACATGACAGATATGCTAATCGAATATGAAACCGATTACTCGGATCAATAGGATCAGGTCATTTAGAAAAAACAAGGGTTCACTCAAAACAAGGTGCCTCAGCATTCAGTTATTATCAGCTTTCAGAAGAGATCAGATGTGCTTCAACAGTAGACACTTTTAAATCTAGATTAAAAACACATCAGTTTAACTTTGCATTTACTGAATGATTTAAAACAGTACGAATAAAACAGTACAAAAGAATAAAACAGTATGAACCTTACCTGTTATAAAGGGAATGAAGCTTACGGTATGGTGCTTACCTGCAGAAATAAATAAAGTACAATAAGAACACACAGAACTTCAATTTTCAAAATTATTTTAACATTAAATGATGATTATTTTACTGGTTTACCTGTTTGTGATTACCACAGGATCCCGTCACCTGGCTGCGGTCTTCATTTGGTGAACGGTTCTTCACTCATAATTGACCTATACAAGAAATAGAGAAGAATAATAAGCAATTCTGCTTTTACATGTAGATGTGTGCCCCAAGAACACAGACACACCGGCTCCAAAAAGTTTAAACAGTACACATTTCTGTTATTTTAATGTGGCAAATGTGTCAGCTTTAAAAGAAGCATACATTACCTTTTAAAGAGGAAATACCTTTCGCATGAAATACCTTTCCTCCCAACATAAGCAAGCAATTTTCAAAATGCTTTTAAAAGTAAATAGTGATTATTTTACTTGTTTACCTGTTTGTGATTACCATGGAATCCTGTCACCATCATTTTTAAGCTTGTAAAGCAAATAATGAAATATTGACTTAGTAGGAAAAAATATTTTGGAAGTATCGTGATAAATGATGAAGAAAATATTTTGCAAAGTGATGGTTAGCACACGGTTGATGGTACCTATTAAATTCCATCATATTTTTTTATTCCTACTATGGAAGTCAATGGTGACTATCTGCTGTGGGTTTACCATCATTCCTCAAAATACCTTCTTTTGTGTTACTCAGAAAAAAACTAATCCTCGTGTTGTTGTAAGCCTGTATGCATGAGTAAATGATGACAGAATTATCATCATAAATTGAAATATCCCTTTAAACTGTATTTCCCCCCCTTAAACCTAAACTTATTTTCTTACAGCAAGTCATTTAGGTAATCAAGAAAATACTTTACCCGTTGTCTTTGTGAGTTAAACAAATACAGCTACGCTTCCAGGTCTGTCGACGTTGCTGTGGTTTTTCGACAGCTGTAGTATGAAGGGTAGCGAATGAATGAATACATTGCAAAAAATCATTTCTTACTTGTTATTTCGAACTGTTTTAACTATACAAATATCTAGAAAGTCTTAAAATAAGATGCATTTTTTGATGAGCAAAATGCCCTAAGAAAATAAACCTAGCCTTTAGGGAGAAAAAACTCAAAATTTAAGCGAATTTGGGCTTAAAACAAGCAAATAAATCTGCCAAAGGGGTAAGAAACAAATCTAGATATAAACACTTAATTCAAGAAAAATTGTCGTAGCCCATTGGCAGATTTGTTGGCTTGTTTAATGTACATGCATGTACAATATTTCAATTTGTCTTGTATTTATTAGCATTTTGTATTGCCCAACGCTGTCTAGGTTGTTTAACTGTTGTCATTTTCTTATAAAAGCCTTTATAATTTATTAGTTTGGATGATTGCCATTCCCGAGAACCTCTTATATTGGAAGTAAAAGAATCATCTAAGCATTATTTTGTGCTCTTAGACATGTAGCCGTTTGATTGTGGTTCTATTTAATGGCTAGTCTATTCGTTTGGAATGGTCAAACGGCTATTAGATTTTCACTGACAGCCCAAATTAAGCCTTGTTTTAGCCTAGACACATATTCGCTGTCTATTAAAAGTTATGTAGTCGTTGAATAGCCGCTTTTTTGATGACTAATGTATTCTTGGGCCGTGGTTAGACGTCTCTTGGATTTTACGTAAAACGACAAGCGAATCTATTTTTAACACAAAGGTCAGGGGAGAGCGCGAACGCAGTCCCCACTATCAGAAATTTTGCAGTCGAGATTCCCACATTTGGGGAATTCGCAAAGGGTCAGCCCAACCGGAGTGCAATGGCTGAGCCTCGCCCTGGGTGAACCACCTTCATGATCATGGTGTCTCCCCTGCCAGGTAAGTATGAGCGACACCCTTTGAGGCCAGACGGCCGCATCTTCCTGTGACCGATCACATCGACGGCGCCCCCGGAGGCCGTCCGACTAACATTTCATTTACTGTGTGTGACCAGGTGGAAAGCGCACGAAGCCACGTCTGAGACCAAACATTCTTCGAGATCTACCCTGTTTTTATTCCGTTTCCAGCCCGGTTGAACCGTGTAGAGTGAAATATGTGAAACAATTTAAATCAAATGGATTTAAATTGCGCATTCAAATATATGGTTTCGTTATTACAAAGTAACTTTACGTGGAATAGAAACAAAGAAATGTACAGAGCAATCAAGAAACAACGAAAGCATAGCAATTTTAGAACGTGGATAAATAAAAACACAGGGCTCAATGACTTACCCGTTGTCGTTGTGAGTTAAACAAGTACAGCTATGCTTCCAGGTCTGTCGACGTTGCTGTGGTGTTTCGACAGCTGTAGTATGAAGGGTAGTGAAAAAAGTTTTCAGGTGTTTTTAACATTCCAATCGGTCTCGTTCGCTTTTGTTGCGCCTTCAGCTGTGTCGAGGATGTTTAATTCGTCCTCGTATCACCTCCGCAAACTTGTAAAGAAAATAATTAAATACATTACAAAAACATTTCTTTATCAGCGTGTTCATTTCCACGCAAGCTTTTCGTTAAACCAATAAAGCCAACGAAATCACAGCAATTTTAAACACACGGATTAGAAAAAACACCGTCATTCACGCACAAAAGAAGCAAATTCTTTTTTTTATACTTGACTTATTTATCCCCGAGATGGGGAGCGCACCATTCATGGAAACACTGCAATACCATGTTGATGCATGGAGTGGAAGGAGCAAGCTCCGCTTCCATTTCCGAAGGTCAAAAATCCATTTAACATATAGTCCCCGGATAGGAGACGTATCAGACATTAAACTGATAAGAACAGATACTACACTTGATCTTAGCCAAAAGGCCGAGAAGCGATACCGGAATAGACGCAGCCAAAGGGGGAGCCGGCGAAGGCGCTGGCTTTTGGGGTGGAGGCTAGCGGGCATTTAACTCTATACGTTCTCATTGTATAACCCAGAGGTAGAACGTTGAGCTAGCAAATCAGAAGTTCATGTTTTAATGCAGGATCTGATCCACGCTCATGAGAGAGAGAGAGAGAGAGAGAGAGATAGAGAGAATTTAGAATTTTCAAAAAACCTTTATTACAAATTAAAACATTTTCATAACCTCAAATCAGAAAAAACAAAGAAAAACATATATATAGTAACGGAAATAACAAAAAAATAAGCCAACATAGGAGCAAAGAACAAATCAGCTTCAATAACCAGACACAGAGCTCCTCCATAATACCAAATCAATTCAAAAGAAAGAAGATCATTCATTGCTTTAAAGTATCTAAAACCAATAAGGATTCTAGATTTAACTTATTTTAAAAACTGCTAATGTATCATGGCTTCCAGGTCTGTCAACGTTGCTGTGGTTTTTCGACAGCTGTAATATGAAGGGTAGAGTGAAAAAAAATATTTAAGTGTTTTGAACATCCCAATTTGTTCGTTTACTTAGTATTTTCTTAATGTTTTCGAGTTAAAAAATAATTCTTAAATCGAGATACATTTACTTAATAAGCAAAGTGGCTTAGAATTTAAGTCTTGTTTACTGAAATAAATTCTAAAATGTAATAGGTTAAGGCTTAAAACAAGTAAAAATATCTGCCAGTGGGGTAAGAAAAATAAACCTAAATTGAGTTTATTATTGAATTAAGTTGAAACTAGAATTAAGTTTATTTTTCTTACCCCGCTGGCAGATATTTTTTATTTGTTTTAAATATAAACCTGTTGATTTTTATAATTTATTTCAATTATTACAAAGTATGCGATCTGATTTTTTTAATCGCGGTGTTTCTTTTATTCCTCGTTTCTTTTCCGTGCATTTGCTTTATTTATTTATTTTTGCTTGTTGCATTTAAATGCACATTTGATTTGTTGCCACATTATTCTGTGTTAATGTATTTTTTAACATGTTTATCAACAAAAAGTGCGTTATTATAATTAATTATATAGCTGTGAAATATATACAAGAATTCCCAGCAAAAACAAAACGTTTTTATAACAATTTTCTATTACAATACATAATATCTTAAGCCACTTTGCTTACCAAGTAAATGTATCTCCATTTAAGAATTGTCAGATATTCACTAGAAAACAAGACAAAAACAGTAAGTAAGATATTAATTTACTTTTTTCTTTCAAACATAAATTTACAGACGGCTGGAAATTTTTAATAAAATAACTGGACATACCTATTCGGGTCTGCTCCCGTTTGCTGTGATGACGGGGGACTTAGTCCAAAGCACATTTTGAGGAATACTTACACATTTTACTTCTTATTTCTTTGAAATTAATTATGCATACACTATGGATTAAAAATGTCCCGACTGCGAACCTGATAAAACCCAGGTAAAAAGCAAATACAAATAAACCATTTTGATTTAGCAAAAGTTTAAAAATAAATGCACTCCTTGCACACAACAAGCACGTCTAGTTACCATTCATATTTTGCGTGATTTAAGTTTCGTCGCATACATTTTGGAAGGCACACGATAAAAACAAAATAAGGCTTTTAATGTATGCCGACCTCATTCTCCGTTGAGGGCTTATCAATCATAATAAACGCTGTTAACTCTTCTTATTGAATGGTCTAAATCCAATGCTGGTAAAGAAATCAAATGTGCATTTAAACGCAACAAGCAAGCCGTAAAGCAATGGATGCAGGCAAACAAACGAGGAATAGCACATACACCACGATTAGATCATCGGGTCGCATACTTTGGAATTAATAAGAAATAATTATTCAGTCTAAAGAAATAAGATGTAAAATGTATTTCTCCAAATGTGCACACTCATTACAATAAACGGGAGCAGACACGAATAGTTATGTATGTCTCGTTATTTTATTTAAAATTGATAAGCTGTCTAACATATGATATATTTTGATAACACGAAATGCTAAAAAGATAATATAACACCAATCGACAATATCTGTTATTGTTATTTTTACAAGTAAATTCATGTGTAGGAGAAAACAAAGCAGCTGTCAGTCCATACTATATTGAGTGGCCATCGTAGTGGTGCAACCTGAACGATGTTTTCCCTACTTCCGGTCAAAGCCGCCATTTTGTGAAATAGGCATATAGGTGACGCTGGAGCACGCGGCCATTGTCTCTGTTCAACAAAACAAGTGTATATATACACATACGCATATTTTTCCTCAATCAATCACCGAATACAAGGTGCAATTCGATGCCAACTGACCCTTCTCTCTGGTTTCATGTTTGTAAGGAAATTAAGGGGGAAATTACGATAGCATTTCAGCCAAACATTCATTCGTGCCACGCTGCTTTTCTTTGAACGAAAAAAAACCCTCTGCTCCCCCTACACAATTTCTTCTCCTGTTATTTTATGCTTAAAACAAGCAAATAAATCTGACTACAGGGTAAGAAAAAATTCGTGAACTTTTCCCATAAACACTTAATTCAAGAAAAATTGTCCCACCCCACTGGCCATTTTTTATCCACAATACACATTCGATGTCTGCAGGCACCATTGTCTTTGTTCAACGCAAACAATTCTGTTGCGTTTTTCTTTGAACGAAGTGCTCCGCCTAGATAATTTGACCCATATTCACATGGGTTTGTTTCTCGTTTTTTTTCATTGAGAACAATCTATATAGCGCCTTCCACAATCGTTTTGGTGTTAGCTTTACGTAAAATAGAAACACAGAAAAGTACTGAGCGATGGAGAGACCACGAACGCGGAACGTATTATGGACCACGGATTGGCAAACAAACTGGCAACCACGCACTAAAGAAGCAAACTCTGATTTTAAACTCACCTTATTTGTCCCCGGAAAGCGCCAGAGTCGATGCACGGAGTGGACGGAACAAGCCTCGCTTCCATAGCCGAAGGTCAAAAATCCATTTAAACGTGTAGTCCCCGGTGTCCACTCGATCTTACCCAAAAAGCCGAGAAGCGATACCGCAATGGCATCCGGAGAAGGCGCTGGCTGTCGGGATGGAGGTTAGCGGGTCAGAGGTCCGGCACTGAAGGTCTGCGTTCATTATTCACCGTGTGCATTTCACTCTATATCCACTTTCTAATGTATAGCACTTGATAAGGATTAACAGTTTAAAAACAGAAATGCAAGACATCAGAAAATACATTTATTTTTTACTTTCATAACATGAGAGGTGTCATACAATAACAAATATGAGCTTTAAAATCACATTCCTAAGTTAAAAATATACATAAAAATAGATATATGGATCATTACACAAATCACTACTCAAAGGAACTATGTTAAATAACTGCTTCAATATTAATTAACAATAACATTTGGCCAAGGCAGTCCTTGTAAATAGACATATAAATAGACAAATAAAATCATGACATATATGCCATAGAGCCTGAGATAGAGAAAAATAATAAGGAATTCTGCTTTTACTACCATCTCAGAAATATTGCCAGAATTAGAGGTTTTGTCTCAAGACAGGACTTAGAGAAACTTGTTCATGCTTTCATCACCAGCAGGGCCGATTATTGCAATGGTCAATGGATTTAAAAAGTACTGTTTCTTGTTTAAAAACCACTTCATGGCTACAATACATGACAGATATGCTAATCGAATATGAAACCGATTACTCGGATCAATAGGATCAGGTCATTTAGAAAAAACAAGGGTTCACTCAAAACAAGGTGCCTCAGCATTCAGTTATTATCAGCTTTCAGAAGAGATCAGATGTGCTTCAACAGTAGACACTTTTAAATCTAGATTAAAAACACATCAGTTTAACTTTGCATTTACTGAATGATTTAAAACAGTACGAATAAAACAGTACAAAAGAATAAAACAGTATGAACCTTACCTGTTATAAAGGGAATGAAGCTTACGGTATGGTGCTTACCTGCAGAAATAAATAAAGTACAATAAGAACACACAGAACTTCAATTTTCAAAATTATTTTAACATTAAATGATGATTATTTTACTGGTTTACCTGTTTGTGATTACCACAGGATCCCGTCACCTGGCTGCGGTCTTCATTTGGTGAACGGTTCTTCACTCATAATTGACCTATACAAGAAATAGAGAAGAATAATAAGCAATTCTGCTTTTACATGTAGATGTGTGCCCCAAGAACACAGACACACCGGCTCCAAAAAGTTTAAACAGTACACATTTCTGTTATTTTAATGTGGCAAATGTGTCAGCTTTAAAAGAAGCATACATTACCTTTTAAAGAGGAAATACCTTTCGCATGAAATACCTTTCCTCCCAACATAAGCAAGCAATTTTCAAAATGCTTTTAAAAGTAAATAGTGATTATTTTACTTGTTTACCTGTTTGTGATTACCATGGAATCCTGTCACCATCATTTTTAAGCTTGTAAAGCAAATAATGAAATATTGACTTAGTAGGAAAAAATATTTTGGAAGTATCGTGATAAATGATGAAGAAAATATTTTGCAAAGTGATGGTTAGCACACGGTTGATGGTACCTATTAAATTCCATCATATTTTTTTATTCCTACTATGGAAGTCAATGGTGACTATCTGCTGTGGGTTTACCATCATTCCTCAAAATACCTTCTTTTGTGTTACTCAGAAAAAAACTAATCCTCGTGTTGTTGTAAGCCTGTATGCATGAGTAAATGATGACAGAATTATCATCATAAATTGAAATATCCCTTTAAACTGTATTTCCCCCCCTTAAACCTAAACTTATTTTCTTACAGCAAGTCATTTAGGTAATCAAGAAAATACTTTACCCGTTGTCTTTGTGAGTTAAACAAATACAGCTACGCTTCCAGGTCTGTCGACGTTGCTGTGGTTTTTCGACAGCTGTAGTATGAAGGGTAGCGAATGAATGAATACATTGCAAAAAATCATTTCTTACTTGTTATTTCGAACTGTTTTAACTATACAAATATCTAGAAAGTCTTAAAATAAGATGCATTTTTTGATGAGCAAAATGCCCTAAGAAAATAAACCTAGCCTTTAGGGAGAAAAAACTCAAAATTTAAGCGAATTTGGGCTTAAAACAAGCAAATAAATCTGCCAAAGGGGTAAGAAACAAATCTAGATATAAACACTTAATTCAAGAAAAATTGTCGTAGCCCATTGGCAGATTTGTTGGCTTGTTTAATGTACATGCATGTACAATATTTCAATTTGTCTTGTATTTATTAGCATTTTGTATTGCCCAACGCTGTCTAGGTTGTTTAACTGTTGTCATTTTCTTATAAAAGCCTTTATAATTTATTAGTTTGGATGATTGCCATTCCCGAGAACCTCTTATATTGGAAGTAAAAGAATCATCTAAGCATTATTTTGTGCTCTTAGACATGTAGCCGTTTGATTGTGGTTCTATTTAATGGCTAGTCTATTCTTTGGAATGGTCAAACGGCTATTAGATTTTCACTGACAGCCCAAATTAAGCCTTGTTTTAGCCTAGACACATATTCGCTGTCTATTAAAAGTTATGTAGTCGTTGAATAGCCGCTTTTTTGATGACTAATGTATTCTTGGGCCGTGGTTAGACGTCTCTTGGATTTTACGTAAAACGACAAGCGAATCTATTTTTAACACAAAGGTCAGGGGAGAGCGCGAACGCAGTCCCCCACTATCAGAAATTTTGCAGTCGAGATTCCCACATTTGGGGAATTCGCAAAGGGTCAGCCCAACCGGAGTGCAATGGCTGAGCCTCGCCCTGGGTGAACCACCTTCATGATCATGGTGTCTCCCCTGCCAGGTAAGTATGAGCGACACCCTTTGAGGCCAGACGGCCGCATCTTCCTGTGACCGATCACATCGACGGCGCCCCCGGAGGCCGTCCGACTAACATTTCATTTACTGTGTGTGACCAGGTGGAAAGCGCACGAAGCCACGTCTGAGACCAAACATTCTTCGAGATCTACCCTGTTTTTATTCCGTTTCCAGCCCGGTTGAACCGTGTAGAGTGAAATATGTGAAACAATTTAAATCAAATGGATTTAAATTGCGCATTCAAATATATGGTTTCGTTATTACAAAGTAACTTTACGTGGAATAGAAACAAAGAAATGTACAGAGCAATCAAGAAACAACGAAAGCATAGCAATTTTAGAACGTGGATAAATAAAAACACAGGGCTCAATGACTTACCCGTTGTCGTTGTGAGTTAAACAAGTACAGCTATGCTTCCAGGTCTGTCGACGTTGCTGTGGTGTTTCGACAGCTGTAGTATGAAGGGTAGTGAAAAAAGTTTTCAGGTGTTTTTAACATTCCAATCGGTCTCGTTCGCTTTTGTTGCGCCTTCAGCTGTGTCGAGGATGTTTAATTCGTCCTCGTATCACCTCCGCAAACTTGTAAAGAAAATAATTAAATACATTACAAAAACATTTCTTTATCAGCGTGTTCATTTCCACGCAAGCTTTTCGTTAAACCAATAAAGCCAACGAAATCACAGCAATTTTAAACACACGGATTAGAAAAAACACCGTCATTCACGCACAAAAGAAGCAAATTCTTTTTTTTATACTTGACTTATTTATCCCCGAGATGGGGAGCGCACCATTCATGGAAACACTGCAATACCATGTTGATGCATGGAGTGGAAGGAGCAAGCTCCGCTTCCATTTCCGAAGGTCAAAAATCCATTTAACATATAGTCCCCGGATAGGAGACGTATCAGACATTAAACTGATAAGAACAGATACTACACTTGATCTTAGCCAAAAGGCCGAGAAGCGATACCGGAATAGACGCAGCCAAAGGGGGAGCCGGCGAAGGCGCTGGCTTTTGGGGTGGAGGCTAGCGGGCATTTAACTCTATACGTTCTCATTGTATAACCCAGAGGTAGAACGTTGAGCTAGCAAATCAGAAGTTCATGTTTTAATGCAGGATCTGATCCACGCTCATGAGAGAGAGAGAGAGAGAGAGAGAGATAGAGAGAATTTAGAATTTTCAAAAAACCTTTATTACAAATTAAAACATTTTCATAACCTCAAATCAGAAAAAACAAAGAAAAACATATATATAGTAACGGAAATAACAAAAAAATAAGCCAACATAGGAGCAAAGAACAAATCAGCTTCAATAACCAGACACAGAGCTCCTCCATAATACCAAATCAATTCAAAAGAAAGAAGATCATTCATTGCTTTAAAGTATCTAAAACCAATAAGGATTCTAGATTTAACTTATTTTAAAAACTGCTAATGTATCATGGCTTCCAGGTCTGTCAACGTTGCTGTGGTTTTTCGACAGCTGTAATATGAAGGGTAGAGTGAAAAAAAATATTTAAGTGTTTTGAACATCCCAATTTGTTCGTTTACTTAGTATTTTCTTAATGTTTTCGAGTTAAAAAATAATTCTTAAATCGAGATACATTTACTTAATAAGCAAAGTGGCTTAGAATTTAAGTCTTGTTTACTGAAATAAATTCTAAAATGTAATAGGTTAAGGCTTAAAACAAGTAAAAATATCTGCCAGTGGGGTAAGAAAAATAAACCTAAATTGAGTTTATTATTGAATTAAGTTGAAACTAGAATTAAGTTTATTTTTCTTACCCCGCTGGCAGATATTTTTTATTTGTTTTAAATATAAACCTGTTGATTTTTATAATTTATTTCAATTATTACAAAGTATGCGATCTGATTTTTTTAATCGCGGTGTTTCTTTTATTCCTCGTTTCTTTTCCGTGCATTTGCTTTATTTATTTATTTTTGCTTGTTGCATTTAAATGCACATTTGATTTGTTGCCACATTATTCTGTGTTAATGTATTTTTTAACATGTTTATCAACAAAAAGTGCGTTATTATAATTAATTATATAGCTGTGAAATATATACAAGAATTCCCAGCAAAAACAAAACGTTTTTATAACAATTTTCTATTACAATACATAATATCTTAAGCCACTTTGCTTACCAAGTAAATGTATCTCCATTTAAGAATTGTCAGATATTCACTAGAAAACAAGACAAAAACAGTAAGTAAGATATTAATTTACTTTTTTCTTTCAAACATAAATTTACAGACGGCTGGAAATTTTTAATAAAATAACTGGACATACCTATTCGGGTCTGCTCCCGTTTGCTGTGATGACGGGGGACTTAGTCCAAAGCACATTTTGAGGAATACTTACACATTTTACTTCTTATTTCTTTGAAATTAATTATGCATACACTATGGATTAAAAATGTCCCGACTGCGAACCTGATAAAACCCAGGTAAAAAGCAAATACAAATAAACCATTTTGATTTAGCAAAAGTTTAAAAATAAATGCACTCCTTGCACACAACAAGCACGTCTAGTTACCATTCATATTTTGCGTGATTTAAGTTTCGTCGCATACATTTTGGAAGGCACACGATAAAAACAAAATAAGGCTTTTAATGTATGCCGACCTCATTCTCCGTTGAGGGCTTATCAATCATAATAAACGCTGTTAACTCTTCTTATTGAATGGTCTAAATCCAATGCTGGTAAAGAAATCAAATGTGCATTTAAACGCAACAAGCAAGCCGTAAAGCAATGGATGCAGGCAAACAAACGAGGAATAGCACATACACCACGATTAGATCATCGGGTCGCATACTTTGGAATTAATAAGAAATAATTATTCAGTCTAAAGAAATAAGATGTAAAATGTATTTCTCCAAATGTGCACACTCATTACAATAAACGGGAGCAGACACGAATAGTTATGTATGTCTCGTTATTTTATTTAAAATTGATAAGCTGTCTAACATATGATATATTTTGATAACACGAAATGCTAAAAAGATAATATAACACCAATCGACAATATCTGTTATTGTTATTTTTACAAGTAAATTCATGTGTAGGAGAAAACAAAGCAGCTGTCAGTCCATACTATATTGAGTGGCCATCGTAGTGGTGCAACCTGAACGATGTTTTCCCTACTTCCGGTCAAAGCCGCCATTTTGTGAAATAGGCATATAGGTGACGCTGGAGCACGCGGCCATTGTCTCTGTTCAACAAAACAAGTGTATATATACACATACGCATATTTTTCCTCAATCAATCACCGAATACAAGGTGCAATTCGATGCCAACTGACCCTTCTCTCTGGTTTCATGTTTGTAAGGAAATTAAGGGGGAAATTACGATAGCATTTCAGCCAAACATTCATTCGTGCCACGCTGCTTTTCTTTGAACGAAAAAAAACCCTCTGCTCCCCCTACACAATTTCTTCTCCTGTTATTTTATGCTTAAAACAAGCAAATAAATCTGACTACAGGGTAAGAAAAAATTCGTGAACTTTTCCCATAAACACTTAATTCAAGAAAAATTGTCCCACCCCACTGGCCATTTTTTATCCACAATACACATTCGATGTCTGCAGGCACCATTGTCTTTGTTCAACGCAAACAATTCTGTTGCGTTTTTCTTTGAACGAAGTGCTCCGCCTAGATAATTTGACCCATATTCACATGGGTTTGTTTCTCGTTTTTTTTCTTTGAGAACAATCTATATAGCGCCTTCCACAATCGTTTTGGTGTTAGCTTTACGTAAAATAGAAACACAGAAAAGTACTGAGCGATGGAGAGACCACGAACGCGGAACGTATTATGGACCACGGATTGGCAAACAAACTGGCAACCACGCACTAAAGAAGCAAACTCTGATTTTAAACTCACCTTATTTGTCCCCGGAAAGCGCCAGAGTCGATGCACGGAGTGGACGGAACAAGCCTCGCTTCCATAGCCGAAGGTCAAAAATCCATTTAAACGTGTAGTCCCCGGTGTCCACTCGATCTTACCCAAAAAGCCGAGAAGCGATACCGCAATGGCATCCGGAGAAGGCGCTGGCTGTCGGGATGGAGGTTAGCGGGTCAGAGGTCCGGCACTGAAGGTCTGCGTTCATTATTCACCGTGTGCATTTCACTCTATATCCACTTTCTAATGTATAGCACTTGATAAGGATTAACAGTTTAAAAACAGAAATGCAAGACATCAGAAAATACATTTATTTTTTACTTTCATAACATGAGAGGTGTCATACAATAACAAATATGAGCTTTAAAATCACATTCCTAAGTTAAAAATATACATAAAAATAGATATATGGATCATTACACAAATCACTACTCAAAGGAACTATGTTAAATAACTGCTTCAATATTAATTAACAATAACATTTGGCCAAGGCAGTCCTTGTAAATAGACATATAAATAGACAAATAAAATCATGACATATATGCCATAGAGCCTGAGATAGAGAAAAATAATAAGGAATTCTGCTTTTACTACCATCTCAGAAATATTGCCAGAATTAGAGGTTTTGTCTCAAGACAGGACTTAGAGAAACTTGTTCATGCTTTCATCACCAGCAGGGCCGATTATTGCAATGGTCAATGGATTTAAAAAGTACTGTTTCTTGTTTAAAAACCACTTCATGGCTACAATACATGACAGATATGCTAATCGAATATGAAACCGATTACTCGGATCAATAGGATCAGGTCATTTAGAAAAAACAAGGGTTCACTCAAAACAAGGTGCCTCAGCATTCAGTTATTATCAGCTTTCAGAAGAGATCAGATGTGCTTCAACAGTAGACACTTTTAAATCTAGATTAAAAACACATCAGTTTAACTTTGCATTTACTGAATGATTTAAAACAGTACGAATAAAACAGTACAAAAGAATAAAACAGTATGAACCTTACCTGTTATAAAGGGAATGAAGCTTACGGTATGGTGCTTACCTGCAGAAATAAATAAAGTACAATAAGAACACACAGAACTTCAATTTTCAAAATTATTTTAACATTAAATGATGATTATTTTACTGGTTTACCTGTTTGTGATTACCACAGGATCCCGTCACCTGGCTGCGGTCTTCATTTGGTGAACGGTTCTTCACTCATAATTGACCTATACAAGAAATAGAGAAGAATAATAAGCAATTCTGCTTTTACATGTAGATGTGTGCCCCAAGAACACAGACACACCGGCTCCAAAAAGTTTAAACAGTACACATTTCTGTTATTTTAATGTGGCAAATGTGTCAGCTTTAAAAGACGCATACATTACCTTTTAAAGAGGAAATACCTTTCGCATGAAATACCTTTACTCCCAGCATAAGCAAGCAATTTTCAAAATGCTTTTAAAAGTAAATAGTGATTATTTTACTTGTTTACCTTTTTGTGATTACCATGGAATCCTGTCACCATCATTTTTAAGCTTGTAAAGCAAATAATGAAATATTGACTTAGTAGGAAAAAATATTTTGGAAGTATCGTGATAAATGATGAAGAAAATATTTTGCAAAGTGATGGTTAGCACACGGTTGATGGTACCTATTAAATTCCATCATATTTTTTTATTCCTACTATGGAAGTCAATGGTGACTATCTGCTGTGGGTTTACCATCATTCCTCAAAATACCTTCTTTTGTGTTACTCAGAAAAAAACTAATCCTCGTGTTGTTGTAAGCCTGTATGCATGAGTAAATGATGACAGAATTATCATCATAAATTGAAATATCCCTTTAAACTGTATTTCCCCCCTTAAACCTAAACTTATTTTCCTACAGCAAGTCATTTAGGTAATCAAGAAAATACTTTACCCGTTGTCTTTGTGAGTTAAACAAATACAGCTACGCTTCCAGGTCTGTCGACGTTGCTGTGGTTTTTCGACAGCTGTAGTATGAAGGGTAGCGAATGAATGAATACATTGCAAAAAATCATTTCTTACTTGTTATTTCGAACTGTTTTAACTATACAAATATCTAGAAAGTCTTAAAATAAGATGCATTTTTTGATGAGCAAAATGCCCTAAGAAAATAAACCTAGCCTTTAGGGAGAAAAAACTCAGAATTTGGGCTTAAAACAAGCAAATAAATCTGCCAAAGGGGTAAGAAACAAATCTAGATATAAACACTTAATTCAAGAAAAATTGTCGTAGCCCATTGGCAGATTTGTTGGCTTGTTTAATGTACATGCATGTACAATATTTCAATTTGTCTTGTATTTATTAGCATTTTGTATTGCCCAACGCTGTCTAGGTTGTTTAACTGTTGTCATTTTCTTATAAAAGCCTTTATAATTTATTAGTTTGGATGATTGCCATTCCCGAGAACCTCTTATATTGGAAGTAAAAGAATCATCTAAGCATTATTTTGTGCTCTTAGACATGTAGCCGTTTGATTGTGGTTCTATTTAATGGCTAGTCTATTCGTTTGGAATGGTCAAACGGCTATTAGATTTTCACTGACAGCCCAAATTAAGCCTTGTTTTAGCCTAGACACATATTCGCTGTCTATTAAAAGTTATGTAGTCGTTGAATAGCCGCTTTTTTGATGACTAATGTATTCTTGGGCCGTGGTTAGACGTCTCTTGGATTTTACGTAAAACGACAAGCGAATCTATTTTTAACACAAAGGTCAGGGGAGAGCGCGAACGCAGTCCCCCACTATCAGAAATTTTGCAGTCGAGATTCCCACATTTGGGGAATTCGCAAAGGGTCAGCCCAACCGGAGTGCAATGGCTGAGCCTCGCCCTGGGTGAACCACCTTCATGATCATGGTGTCTCCCCTGCCAGGTAAGTATGAGCGACACCCTTTGAGGCCAGACGGCCGCATCTTCCTGTGACCGATCACATCGACGGCGCCCCCGGAGGCCGTCCGACTAACATTTCATTTACTGTGTGTGACCAGGTGGAAAGCGCACGAAGCCACGTCTGAGACCAAACATTCTTCGAGATCTACCCTGTTTTTATTCCGTTTCCAGCCCGGTTGAACCGTGTAGAGTGAAATATGTGAAACAATTTAAATCAAATGGATTTAAATTGCGCATTCAAATATATGGTTTCGTTATTACAAAGTAACTTTACGTGGAATAGAAACAAAGAAATGTACAGAGCAATCAAGAAACAACGAAAGCATAGCAATTTTAGAACGTGGATAAATAAAAACACAGGGCTCAATGACTTACCCGTTGTCGTTGTGAGTTAAACAAGTACAGCTATGCTTCCAGGTCTGTCGACGTTGCTGTGGTTTTTCGACAGCTGTAGTATGAAGGGTAGTGAAAAAAGTTTTCAGGTGTTTTTAACATTCCAATCGGTCTCGTTCGCTTTTGTTGCGCCTTCAGCTGTGTCGAGGATGTTTAATTGGTCCTCGTATCACTTCCGCAAACTTGTAAAGAAAATAATTAAATACATTACAAAAACATTTCTTTATCAGCGTGTTCATTTCCACGCAAGCTTTTCGTTAAACCAATAAAGCCAACGAAATCACAGCAATTTTAAAACACACGGATTAGAAAAAACACCGTCATTCACGCACAAAAGAAGCAAATTCTTTTTTTTATACTTGATTTACTTATCCCCGAGATGGGGAGCGCACCATTCATGGAAACACTGCAATACCATGTTGATGCATGGAGTGGAAGGAGCAAGCTCCGCTTCCATTTCCGAAGGTCAAAAATCCATTTAACATATAGTCCCCGGATAGGAGACGTATCAGACATTAAACTGATAAGAACAGATACTACACTTGATCTTAGCCAAAAGGCCGAGAAGCGATACCGGAATAGACGCAGCCAAAGGGGGAGCCGGCGAAGGCGCTGGCTTTTGGGGTGGAGGCTAGCGGGCATTTAACTCTATACGTTCTCATTGTATAACATGAGACATGCTCCCTTCCCTCCTTCTCTCTCCTATCCGAAGCAGATGTTTCCAAGGTCTTGGCTTCTAATCATCCGACTACCTGCCCGCTAGATCCCATACCCACCCATCTCCTCCAGGCCATCTCTCCGTCTGTTATCCCTGCTCTCACTCACATTATCAATTCATCCCTTTCCACTGGCACCTTCCCTGTAGCATTTAAAGAGGCCCGGATAACCCCGTTGCTGAAGAAACCCACTCTCAATCCTGCTATGCTAGAGAACTACAGACCCGTTTCTCTTCTTCCCTTCATTTCCAAGACCCTTGAACGCATTGTGTTCAACCAGCTCTCCACTTTCTTCACACAAAATAACCTCCTGGATAGCAATCAGTCTGGATTCAAAAGTGGTCACTCCACTGAGACTGCGCTGCTATCAGTCATTGAGGCCCTAAGGCAGGCAAGGGCAGCCTCCAAATCATCTGTGCTGATCTTACTGGATCTATCTGCAGCTTTTGACACCGTCAATCACCGCATCCTCCTGTCAACTCTCATGTCTATGGGTGTCACTGACACAGCGCTTTTATGGTTCAAGTCGTACCTCTCAGATAGGTCATTTCGGGTATCCTGGAGAGGTGACGTCTCCGAACCCCAACGTCTAGATACCGGGGTCCCTCAAGGCTCTGTGCTTGGACCGCTGCTCTTTTCGATATACATGACATCCCTGGGCTCTGTCATTCGGAAACATGGCTTTTCCTACCACTGCTATGCAGACGACACTCAACTCCACTTGTCGTTCCACCCTGATGATCCTACGGTTTCTGCCCGCATCTCGGCATGCCTGAGGGACATCTCACTCTGGATGAAGGATCACCATCTCCAGCTTAACCTTGCGAAGACAGAACTGCTTGTCATATCATCCGAACCAAAGATTCAGCACAACTTTTCCATTCAGCTAGGTTCCTCGACCATCACGCCTTCCAAGACGGCCAAAAACCTGGGAGTGGTCATTGATGATCGGCTTAGCTTCACGGAGCATGTTGCCAGCACCGCTCGCTCTTGTAGATTCATCCTCTACAATATTAGGAAAATTAGACCTTTCCTAGATGAGCATGCTACGCAGGTCCTGGTCCAAGCTCTTGTCCTGTCCAGGCTGGACTACTGCAATGCGCTACTGGCAGGACTTCCAGCCTGCACGACCAAACCCTTACAGATGATTCAGAACGCAGCGGCAAGAGTGGTCTTCAATGAGCCAAAGAGGGCGCACGTCACTCCTCTCTTTGTCAAGTTACACTGGCTTCCTATAGCAGCCCGCATCAAATTTAAGGCTCTGCTCCTGGCCTTTAAAACCACCACTGGGTCAGCACCCCCTTACCTTCGCTTGCTTATAGAGCCTTATGTACCCTCTCGATCACTGCGCTCTGCCACCGAGCGACGACTTGTGGTACCATCTCAAAAAGGGAAGAAAACACTAACGCGTACCTTCTCAGGAACTGTCCCACAACTGTGGAATGATCTGCCGGTCGTGACACGATCAGCTGACACTGTAGCTGTCTTTAAGACTCGGCTAAAAACCCATCTCTTCCACCATTACCTAACTTCCTAATTACAGATTTACTATCTTTATTTAGTTACCCTTCTCTTTATCTCTTTCTCTATCTACCTTCCTCTTTATCTAAAAAAAAAAAAAAAAAAAAAAAAACACTAACATACCCTTGGCTATGTATATTGTGTTGGACTTGATGAGACTATTTCCAGTGCACTTATGTATTGCTGTTCTTATGTTGCCATAATTGCTTCTATTGTCTACCTCACTTGTAAGTCGCTTTGGACAAAAGCGTCTGCTAAATGACTAAATGTAAATGTAATGTAATGATAACCCAGAGGTAGAACGTTGAGCTAGCAAATCAGAAGTTCATGTTTTAATGCAGGATCTGATCCACGCTCATGAGAGAGAGAGAGAGAGAGAGAGAGAGAGAGAGAGAGAGAGAGAGATAGAGAGAATTTAGAATTTTCAAAAAACCTTTATTACAAATTAAAACATTTTCATAACCTCAAATCAGAAAAAACAAAGAAAAAAATATATATAGTAACGGAAATAACAAAAAAATAAGCCAACATAGGAGCAAAGAACAAATCATCTTCAATAACCAGACACAGAGCTCCTCCATAATACCAAATCAATTCAAAAGAAAGAAGATCATTCATTGCTTTAAAGTATCTAAAACCAATAAGGATTCTAGATTTAACTTATTTTAAAAACTGCTAATGTATCATGGCTTCCGGGTCTGTCAACGTTGCTGTGGTTTTTCGACAGCTGTAATATGAAGGGTAGAGTGAAAAAAAATATTTAAGTGTTTTGAACATCCCAATTTGTTCGTTTACTTAGTATTTTCTTAATGTTTTCGAGTTAAAAAATAATTCTTAAATCGAGATACATTTACTTAATAAGCAAAGTGGCTTAGAATTTAAGTCTTGTTTACTGAAATAAATTCTAAAATGTAATAGGTTAAGGCTTAAAACAAGTAAAAATATCTGCCAGTGGGGTAAGAAAAATAAACCTAAATTGAGTTTATTATTGAATTAAGTTGAAACTAGAATTAAGTTTATTTTTCTTACCCCGCTGGCAGATATTTTTTATTTGTTTTAAATATAAACCTGTTGATTTTTATAATTTATTTCAATTATTACAAAGTATGCGATCTGATTTTTTTAATCGCGGTGTTTCTTTTATTCCTCGTTTCTTTTCCGTGCATTTGCTTTATTTATTTATTTTTGCTTGTTGCATTTAAATGCACATTTGATTTGTTGCCACATTATTATGTGTTAATGTATTTTTTAACATGTTTATCAACAAAAAGTGCGTTATTATAATTAATTATATAGCTGTGAAATATATACAAGAATTCCCAGCAAAAACAAAACGTTTTTATAACAATTTTCTATTACAATACATAATATCTTAAGCCACTTTGCTTACCAAGTAAATGTATCTCCATTTAAGCATTGTCAGATATTCACTAGAAAACAAGACAAAAACAGTAAGTAAGATATTAATTTACTTTTTTCTTTCAAACATAAATTTACAGACGGCTGGAAATTTTTAATAAAATAACTAGACATACCTATTCGGGTCTGCTCCCGTTTGCTGTGATGACGGGGGACTTAGTCCAAAGCACATTTTGAGGAATACTTACACATTTTACTTCTTATTTCTTTGAAATTAATTATGCATACACTATGGATTAAAAATGTCCCGACTGCGAACCTGATAAAACCCAGGTAAAAAGCAAATACAAATAAACCATTTTGATTTAGCAAAAGTTTACAAATAAATGCACTCCTTGCACACAACAAGCACGTCTAGTTACCATTCATATTTTGCGTGATTTAACTTTCGTCGCATACATTTTGGAAGGCACACGATAAAAACAAAATAAGGCTTTTAATGTATGCCGACCTCATTCTCCGTTGAGGGCTTATCAATCATAATAAACGCTGTTAACTCTTCTCATTGAATGGTCTTAATCCAATGCTGGTAAAGAAATCAAATGTGCATTTAAACGCAACAAGCAAGCCGTAAAGCAATGGATGCAGGCAAACAAACGAGGAATAGCACATACACCACGACTAGATCATCGGGTCGCATACTTTGGAATTAATAAGAAATAATTATTCAGTCTAAAGAAATAAGATGTAAAATGTATTTCTCCAAATGTGCACACTCATTACAATAAACGGGAGCAGACACGAATAGTTATGTATGTCTCGTTATTTTATTTAAAATTGATAAGCTGTCTAACATATGATATATTTTGATAACACGAAATGCTAAAAAGATAATATAACACCAATCGACAATATCTGTTATTGTTATTTTTACAAGTAAATTCATGTGTAGGAGAAAACAAAGCAGCTGTCAGTCCATACTATATTGAGTGGCCATCGTAGTGGTGCAACCTGAACGATGTTTTCCCTACTTCCGGTCAAAGCCGCCATTTTGTGAAATAGGCATATAGGTGACGCTGGAGCACGCGGCCATTGTCTCTGTTCAACAAAACAAGTGTATATATACACATACGCATATTTTTCCTCAATCAATCACCGAATACAAGGTGCAATTCGATGCCAACTGACCCTTCTCTCTGGTTTCATGTTTGTAAGGAAATTAAGGGGGAAATTACGATAGCATTTCAGCCAAACATTCATTCGTGCCACGCTGCTTTTCTTTGAACGAAAAAAAACCCTCTGCTCCCCCTACACAATTTCTTCTCCTGTTATTTTATGCTTAAAACAAGCAAATAAATCTGACTACAGGGTAAGAAAAAATTCGTGAACTTTTCCCATAAACACTTAATTCAAGAAAAATTGTCCCACCCCACTGGCCATTTTTTATCCACAATACACATTCGATGTCTGCAGGCACCATTGTCTTTGTTCAACGCAAACAATTCTGTTGCGTTTTTCTTTGAACGAAGTGCTCCGCCTAGATAATTTGACCCATATTCACATGGGTTTGTTTCTCGTTTTTTTTCTTTGAGAACAATCTATATAGCGCCTTCCACAATCGTTTTGGTGTTAGCTTTACGTAAAATAGAAACACAGAAAAGTACTGAGCGATGGAGAGACCACGAACGCGGAACGTATTATGGACCACGGATTGGCAAACAAACTGGCAACCACGCACTAAAGAAGCAAACTCTGATTTTAAACTCACCTTATTTGTCCCCGGAAAGCGCCAGAGTCGATGCACGGAGTGGACGGAACAAGCCTCGCTTCCATAGCCGAAGGTCAAAAATCCATTTAAACGTGTAGTCCCCGGTGTCCACTCGATCTTACCCAAAAAGCCGAGAAGCGATACCGCAATGGCATCCGGAGAAGGCGCTGGCTGTCGGGATGGAGGTTAGCGGGTCAGAGGTCCGGCACTGAAGGTCTGCGTTCATTATTCACCGTGTGCATTTCACTCTATATCCACTTTCTAATGTATAGCACTTGATAAGGATTAACAGTTTAAAAACAGAAATGCAAGACATCAGAAAATACATTTATTTTTTACTTTCATAACATGAGAGGTGTCATACAATAACAAATATGAGCTTTAAAATCACATTCCTAAGTTAAAAATATACATAAAAATAGATATATGGATCATTACACAAATCACTACTCAAAGGAACTATGTTAAATAACTGCTTCAATATTAATTAACAATAACATTTGGCCAAGGCAGTCCTTGTAAATAGACATATAAATAGACAAATAAAATCATGACATATATGCCATAGAGCCTGAGATAGAGAAAAATAATAAGAAATTCTGCTTTTACTACCATCTCAGAAATATTGCCAGAATTAGAGGTTTTGTCTCAAGACAGGACTTAGAGAAACTTGTTCATGCTTTCATCACCAGCAGGGCCGATTATTGCAATGGTCAATGGATTTAAAAAGTACTGTTTCTTGTTTAAAAACCACTTCATGGCTACAATACATGACAGATATGCTAATCGAATATGAAACCGATTACTCGGATCAATAGGATCAGGTCATTTAGAAAAAACAAGGGTTCACTCAAAACAAGGTGCATCAGCATTCAGTTATTATCAGCTTTCAGAAGAGATCAGATGTGCTTCAACAGTAGACACTTTTAAATCTAGATTAAAAACACATCAGTTTAACTTTGCATTTACTGAATGATTTAAAACAGTAAGAATAAAACAGTACAAAAGAATAAAACAGTATGAACCTTACCTGTTATAAAGGGAATGAAGCTTACGGTATGGTGCTTACCTGCAGAAATAAATAAAGTACAATAAGAACACACAGAACTTCAATTTTCAAAATTATTTTAACATTAAATGATGATTATTTTACTGGTTTACCTGTTTGTGATTACCACAGGATCCCGTCACCTGGCTGCGGTCTTCATTTGGTGAACGGTTCTTCACTCATAATTGACCTATACAAGAAATAGAGAAGAATAATAAGCAATTCTGCTTTTACATGTAGATGTGTGCCCCAAGAACACAGACACACCGGCTCCAAAAAGTTTAAACAGTACACATTTCTGTTATTTTAATGTGGCAAATGTGTCAGCTTTAAAAGAAGCATACATTACCTTTTAAAGAGGAAATAAATACCTTTCGCATGAAATACCTTTCCTCCCAGCATAAGCAAGCAATTTTCAAAATGCTTTTAAAAGTAAATAGTGATTATTTTACTTGTTTACCTGTTTGTGATTACCATGGAATCCTGTCACCATCATTTTTAAGCTTGTAAAGCAAATAATGAAATATTGACTTAGTAGGAAAAAATATTTTGGAAGTATCGTGATAAATGATGAAGAAAATATTTTGCAAAGTGATGGTTAGCACACGGTTGATGGTACCTATTAAATTCCATCATATTTTTTTATTCCTACTATGGAAGTCAATGGTGACTATCTGCTGTGGGTTTACCATCATTCCTCAAAATACCTTCTTTTGTGTTACTCAGAAAAAAACTAATCCTCGTGTTGTTGTAAGCCTGTATGCATGAGTAAATGATGACAGAATTATCATCATAAATTGAAATATCCCTTTAAACTGTATTTCCCCCCCTTAAACCTAAACTTATTTTCTTACAGCAAGTCATTTAGGTAATCAAGAAAATACTTTACCCGTTGTCTTTGTGAGTTAAACAAATACAGCTACGCTTCCAGGTCTGTCGACGTTGCTGTGGTTTTTCGACAGCTGTAGTATGAAGGGTAGCGAATGAATGAATACATTGCAAAAAATCATTTCTTACTTGTTATTTCGAACTGTTTTAACTATACAAATATCTAGAAAGTCTTAAAATAAGATGCATTTTTTGATGAGCAAAATGCCCTAAGAAAATAAACCTAGCCTTTAGGGAGAAAAAACTCAAAATTTAAGCGAATTTGGGCTTAAAACAAGCAAATAAATCTGCCAAAGGGGTAAGAAACAAATCTAGATATAAACACTTAATTCAAGAAAAATTGTCATAGCCCATTGGCAGATTTGTTGGCTTGTTTAATGTACATGCATGTACAATATTTCAATTTGTCTTGTATTTATTAGCATTTTGTATTGCCCAACGCTGTCTAGGTTGTTTAACTGTTGTCATTTTCTTATAAAAGCCTTTATAATTTATTAGTTTGGATGATTGCCATTCCCGAGAACCTCTTATATTGGAAGTAAAAGAATCATCTAAGCATTATTTTGTGCTCTTAGACATGTAGCCGTTTGATTGTGGTTCTATTTAATGGCTAGTCTATTCGTTTGGAATGGTCAAACGGCTATTAGATTTTCAATGACAGCCCAAATTAAGCCTTGTTTTAGCCTAGACACATATTCGCTGTCTATTAAAAGTTATGTAGTCGTTGAATAGCCGCTTTTTTGATGACTAATGTATTCTTGGGCCGTGGTTAGACGTCTCTTGGATTTTACGTAAAACGACAAGCGAATCTATTTTTAACACAAAGGTCAGGGGAGAGCGCGAACGCAGTCCCCACTATCAGAAATTTTGCAGTCGAGATTCCCACATTTGGGGAATTCGCAAAGGGTCAGCCCAACCGGAGTGCAATGGCTGAGCCTCGCCCTGGGTGAACCACCTTCATGATCATGGTGTCTCCCCTGCCAGGTAAGTATGAGCGACACCCTTTGAGGCCAGACGGCCGCATCTTCCTGTGACCGATCACATCGACGGCGCCCCCGGAGGCCGTCCGACTAACATTTCATTTACTGTGTGTGACCAGGTGGAAAGCGCACGAAGCCACGTCTGAGACCAAACACTGTTAACCCAGAAATTGTCTTTACTCAAACAATCAAGGAAAAATCATTAATATTTTCTGTTTTGAAGCCAAAGCTTAAATTGATTTGTTGATTTAACTGTTAACCTTACAAAATCTATTAAACTAAAACATTCAAGTAAAATGAACTTAAAATTATTAGTTCATGTTGTGAGAAATACCCATAATCCTTTGCGCCTGAATATTTTGATTATTTTCTGCTTTTTCACAAATTAAAAACTGATAAGAACTTTCTGTACTCAAATATTTGTTAATAAAATGTCATTTAGGTTCAAGCTCTTATTTTATTGATGTTGTTTTGTTGTAAATTATAATTTTGTGAAGTCACCGTTCAGGTGATCAGTGTTTCCTTACATGAAGCCTGTTCAGAACATTTTATTGTATTTCTCTCCACAGTACTGACAATGTATGTCAAAACACATTTTTTGTGTGTTTCTGTGGAGAATCATGTTTATTCAATGACTGACAAATCAGTCATTAATTTTTGTTATAAAACCATTTATAACATCAAATGTAATATAATGTAATAGAAACTAAAGTTATATGCAATGGGTTTCCTCACACATAATGTCATTGAATCTGGGTTAAGAGTGCAGGAATATTGGAAGAAATTAAAACATTAAGTACATTAAACTTAAAATTAATTGTTATTTCAACCAGGCAAAATTAACTTTTTTAGGGCAACGAGTTTCCATAAATGTTTTAGGTTCAATCAACCTGTATGGGCTTACAGTGAACATTCTTCGAGATCTACCCTGTTTTTATTCCGTTTCCAGCCCGGTTGAACCGTGTAGAGTGAAATATGTGAAACAATTTAAATCAAATGGATTTAAATTGCGCATTCAAATATATGGTTTCGTTATTACAAAGTAACTTTACGTGGAATAGAAACAAAGAAATGTACAGAGCAATCAAGAAACAACGAAAGCATAGCAATTTTAGAACGTGGATAAATAAAAACACAGGGCTCAATGACTTACCCGTTGTCGTTGTGAGTTAAACAAGTACAGCTATGCTTCCAGGTCTGTCGACGTTGCTGTGGTGTTTCGACAGCTGTAGTATGAAGGGTAGTGAAAAAAGTTTTCAGGTGTTTTTAACATTCCAATCGGTCTCGTTCGCTTTTGTTGCGCCTTCAGCTGTGTCGAGGATGTTTAATTCGTCCTCGTATCACCTCCGCAAACTTGTAAAGAAAATAATTAAATACATTACAAAAACATTTCTTTATCAGCGTGTTCATTTCCACGCAAGCTTTTCGTTAAACCAATAAAGCCAACGAAACCACAGCAATTTTAAAACACACGGATTAGAAAAAGCACCGTCTTTCACGCACAAAAGAAGCAAATTCTTTTTTTTATACTTGACTTATTTATCCCCGAGATGGGGAGCGCACCATTCATGGAAACACTGCAATACCATGTTGATGCATGGAGTGGAAGGAGCAAGCTCCGCTTCCATTTCCGAAGGTCAAAAATCCATTTAACATATAGTCCCCGGATAGGAGACGTATCAGACATTAAACTGATAAGAACAGATACTACACTTGATCTTAGCCAAAAGGCCGAGAAGCGATACCGGAATAGACGCAGCCAAAGGGGGAGCCGGCGAAGGCGCTGGCTTTTGGGGTGGAGGCTAGCGGGCATTTAACTCTATACGTTCTCATTGTATAACCCAGAGGTAGAACGTTGAGCTAGCAAATCAGAAGTTCATGTTTTAATTTAGGATCTGATCCACGCTCATGAGAGAGAGAGAGAGAGAGAGAGAGAGAGATAGAGAGAATTTAGAATTTTCAAAAAACCTTTATTACAAATTAAAACATTTTCATAACCTCAAATCAGAAAAAACAAAGAAAAAAATATATATAGTAACGGAAATAACAAAAAAATAAGCCAACATAGGAGCAAAGAACAAATCATCTTCAATAACCAGACACAGAGCTCCTCCATAATACCAAATCAATTCAAAAGAAAGAAGATCATTCATTGCTTTAAAGTATCTAAAACCAATAAGGATTCTAGATTTAACTTATTTTAAAAACTGCTAATGTATCATGGCTTCCAGGTCTGTCAACGTTGCTGTGGTTTTTCGACAGCTGTAATATGAAGGGTAGAGTGAAAAAAAATATTTAAGTGTTTTGAACATCCCAATTTGTTCGTTTACTTAGTATTTTCTTAATGTTTTCGAGTTAAAAAATAATTCTTAAATCGAGATACATTTACTTAATAAGCAAAGTGGCTTAGAATTTAAGTCTTGTTTACTGAAATAAATTCTAAAATGTAATAGGTTAAGGCTTAAAACAAGTAAAAATATCTGCCAGTGGGGTAAGAAAAATAAACCTAAATTGAGTTTATTATTGAATTAAGTTGAAACTAGAATTAAGTTTATTTTTCTTACCCCGCTGGCAGATATTTTTTATTTGTTTTAAATATAAACCTGTTGATTTTTATAATTTATTTCAATTATTACAAAGTATGCGATCTGATTTTTTTAATCGCGGTGTTTCTTTTATTCCTCGTTTCTTTTCCGTGCATTTGCTTTATTTATTTATTTTTGCTTGTTGCATTTAAATGCACATTTGATTTGTTGCCACATTATTATGTGTTAATGTATTTTTTAACATGTTTATCAACAAAAAGTGCGTTATTATAATTAATTATATAGCTGTGAAATATATACAAGAATTCCCAGCAAAAACAAAACGTTTTTATAACAATTTTCTATTACAATACATAATATCTTAAGCCACTTTGCTTACCAAGTAAATGTATCTCCATTTAAGCATTGTCAGATATTCACTAGAAAACAAGACAAAAACAGTAAGTAAGATATTAATTTACTTTTTTCTTTCAAACATAAATTTACAGACGGCTGGAAATTTTTAATAAAATAACTAGACATACCTATTCGGGTCTGCTCCCGTTTGCTGTGATGATGGGGGACTTAGTCCAAAGCACATTTTGAGGAATACTTACACATTTTACTTCTTATTTCTTTGAAATTAATTATGCATACACTATGGATTAAAAATGTCCCGACTGCGAACCTGATAAAACCCAGGTAAAAAGCAAATACAAATAAACCATTTTGATTTAGCAAAAGTTTACAAATAAATGCACTCCTTGCACACAACAAGCACGTCTAGTTACCATTCATATTTTGCGTGATTTAAGTTTCGTCGCATACATTTTGGAAGGCACACGATAAAAACAAAATAAGGCTTTTAATGTATGCCGACCTCATTCTCCGTTGAGGGCTTATCAATCATAATAAACGCTGTTAACTCTTCTCATTGAATGGTCTAAATCCAATGCTGGTAAAGAAATCAAATGTGCATTTAAACGCAACAAGCAAGCCGTAAAGCAATGGATGCAGGCAAACAAACGAGGAATAGCACATACACCACGATTAGATCATCGGGTCGCATACTTTGGAATTAATAAGAAATAATTATTCAGTCTAAAGAAATAAGAAGTAAAATGTCTAAGTATTTCTCCAAATGTGCACACTCATTACAATAAACGGGAGCAGACACGAATAGTTATGTATGTCTCGTTATTTTATTTAAAATTGATAAGCTGTCTAACATATGATATATTTTGATAATACGAAATGCTAAAAAAATAATATAACACCAATCGACAATATCTGTTATTGTTATTTTTACAAGTAAATTCATGTATAGGAGAAAACAAAGCAGCTGTCAGTCCATACTATATTGAGTGGCCATCGTAGTGGTGCAACCTGAACGATGTTTTCCCTACTTCCGGTCAAAGCCGCCATTTTGTGAAATAGGCATATAGGTGACGCTGGAGCACGCGGCCATTGTCTCTGTTCAACAAAACAAGTGTATATATACACATACGCATATTTTTCCTCAATCAATCACCGAATACAAGGTGCAATTCGATGCCAACTGACCCTTCTCTCTGGTTTCATGTTTGTAAGGAAAATTAAGGGGGAAATTACGATAGCATTTCAGCCAAACATTCATTCGTGCCACGCTGCTTTTCTTTGAACGAAAAAAAACCCTCTGCTCCCCCTACACAATTTCTTCTCCTGTTATTTTATGCTTAAAACAAGCAAATAAATCTGACTACAGGGTAAGAAAAAATTCGTGAACTTTTCCCATAAACACTTAATTCAAGAAAAATTGTCCCACCCCACTGGCCATTTTTTATCCACAATACACATTCGATGTCTGCAGGCACCATTGTCTTTGTTCAACGCAAACAATTCTGTTGCGTTTTTCTTTGAACGAAGTGCTCCGCCTAGATAATTTGACCCATATTCACATGGGTTTGTTTCTCGTTTTTTTTCTTTGAGAACAATCTATATAGCGCCTTCCACAATCGTTTTGGTGTTAGCTTTACGTAAAATAGAAACACAGAAAGGTACTGAGCGATGGAGAGACCACGAACGCGGAACGTATTATGGACCACGGACTGGCAAACAAACTGGCAACCACGCACTAAAGAAGCAAACTCTGATTTTAAACTCACCTTATTTGTCCCCGGAAAGCGCCAGAGTCGATGCACGGAGTGGACGGAACAAGCCTCGCTTCCATAGCCGAAGGTCAAAAATCCATTTAAACGTGTAGTCCCCGGTGTCCACTCGATCTTACCCAAAAAGCCGAGAAGCGATACCGCAATGGCATCCGGAGAAGGCGCTGGCTGTCGGGATGGAGGTTAGCGGGTCAGAGGTCCGGCACTGAAGGTCTGCGTTCATTATTCACCGTGTGCATTTCACTCTATATCCACTTTCTAATGTATAGCACTTGATAAGGATTAACAGTTTAAAAACAGAAATGCAAGACATCAGAAAATACATTTATTTTTTACTTTCATAACATGAGAGGTGTCATACAATAACAAATATGAGCTTTAAAATCACATTCCTAAGTTAAAAATATACATAAAAATAGATATATGGATCATTACACAAATCACTACTCAAATGACCTATGTTAAATAACTGCTTCAATATTAATTAACAATAACATTTGGCCAAGGCAGTCCTTGTAAATAGACATATAAATAGACAAATAAAATCATGACATATATGCCGTAGAGCCTGAGATAGAGAAAAATAATAAGGAATTCTGCTTTTACTACCATCTCAGAAATATTGCCAGAATTAGAGGTTTTGTCTCAAGACAGGACTTAGAGAAACTTGTTCATGCTTTCATCACCAGCAGGGCCGATTATTGCAATGGTCAATGGATTTAAAAAGTACTGTTTCTTGTTTAAAAACCACTTCATGGCTACAATACATGACAGATATGCTAATCGAATATGAAACCGATTACTCGGATCAATAGGATCAGGTCATTTAGAAAAAACAAGGGTTCACTCAAAACAAGGTGCCCCAGCATTCAGTTATTATCAGCTTTCAGAAGAGATCAGATGTGCTTCAACAGTAGACACTTTTAAATCTAGATTAAAAACACATCAGTTTAACTTTGCATTTACTGAATGATTTAAAACAGTACGAATAAAACAGTACAAAAGAATAAAACAGTATGAACCTTACCTGTTATAAAGGGAATGAAGCTTACGGTATGGTGCTTACCTGCAGAAATAAATAAAGTACAATAAGAACACACAGAACTTCAATTTTCAAAATTATTTTAACCTTAAATGATGATTATTTTACTGGTTTACCTGTTTGTGATTACCACAGGATCCCGTCACCTGGCTGCGGTCTTCATTTGGTGAACGGTTCTTCACTCATAATTGACCTATACAAGAAATAGAGAAGAATAATAAGCAATTCTGCTTTTACATGTAGATGTGTGCCCCAAGAACACAGACACACCGGCTCCAAAAAGTTTAAACAGTACACATTTCTGTTATTTTAATGTGGCAAATGTGTCAGCTTTAAAAGAAGCATACATTACCTTTTAAAGAGGAAATACCTTTTGCATGAAATACCTTTACTCCCAGCATAAGCAAGCAATTTTCAAAATGCTTTTAAAAGTAAATAGTGATTATTTTACTTGTTTACCTGTTTGTGATTACCATGGAATCCTGTCACCATCATTTTTAAGCTTGTAAAGCAAATAATGAAATATTGACTTAGTAGGAAAAAATATTTTGGAAGTATCGTGATAAATGATGAAGAAAATATTTTGCAAAGTGATGGTTAGCACACGGTTGATGGTACCTATTAAATTCCATCATATTTTTTTATTCCTACTATGGAAGTCAATGGTGACTATCTGCTGTGGGTTTACCATCATTCCTCAAAATACCTTCTTTTGTGTTACTCAGAAAAAAACTAATCCTCGTGTTGTTGTAAGCCTGTATGCATGAGTAAATGATGACAGAATTATCATCATAAATTGAAATATCCCTTTAAACTGTATTTCCCCCCTTAAACCTAAACTTATTTTCTTACAGCAAGTCATTTAGGTAATCAAGAAAATACTTTACCCGTTGTCTTTGTGAGTTAAACAAATACAGCTACGCTTCCAGGTCTGTCGACGTTGCTGTGGTTTTTCGACAGCTGTAGTATGAAGCGTAGCGAATGAATGAATACATTGCAAAAAATCATTTCTTACTTGTTATTTCGAACTGTTTTAACTATACAAATATCTAGAAAGTCTTAAAATAAGATGCATTTTTTGATGAGCAAAATGCCCTAAGAAAATAAACCTAGCCTTTAGGGAGAAAAAACTCAGAATTTGGGCTTAAAACAAGCAAATAAATCTGCCAAAGGGGTAAGAAACAAATCTAGATATAAACACTTAATTCAAGAAAAATTGTCGTAGCCCATTGGCAGATTTGTTGGCTTGTTTAATGTACATGCATGTACAATATTTCAATTTGTCTTGTATTTATTAGCATTTTGTATTGCCCAACGCTGTCTAGGTTGTTTAACTGTTGTCATTTTCTTATAAAAGCCTTTATAATTTATTAGTTTGGATGATTGCCATTCCCGAGAACCTCTTATATTGGAAGTAAAAGAATCATCTAAGCATTATTTTGTGCTCTTAGACATGTAGCCGTTTGATTGTGGTTCTATTTAATGGCTAGTCTATTCGTTTGGAATGGTCAAACGGCTATTAGATTTTCACTGACAGCCCAAATTAAGTCTTGTTTTAGCCTAGACACTTATTCGCTGTCTATTAAAAGTTATGTAGTCGTTGAATAGCCGCTTTTTTGATGACTAATGTATTCTTGGGCCGTGGTTAGACGTCTCTTGGATTTTACGTAAAACGACAAGCGAATCTATTTTTAACACAAAGGTCAGGGGAGAGCGCGAACGCAGTCCCCCACTATCAGAAATTTTGCAGTCGAGATTCCCACATTTGGGGAATTCGCAAAGGGTCAGCCCAACCGGAGTGCAATGGCTGAGCCTCGCCCTGGGTGAACCACCTTCATGATCATGGTGTCTCCCCTGCCAGGTAAGTATGAGCGACCCCCTTTGAGGCCAGACGGCCGCATCTTCCTGTGACCGATCACATCGACGGCGCCCCCGGAGGCCGTCCGACTAACATTTCATTTACTGTGTGTGACCAGGTGGAAAGCGCACGAAGCCACGTCTGAGACCAAACATTCTTCGAGATCTACCCTGTTTTTATTCCGTTTCCAGCCCGGTTGAACCGTGTAGAGTGAAATATGTGAAACAATTTAAATCAAATGGATTTAAATTGCGCATTCAAATATATGGTTTCGTTATTACAAAGTAACTTTACGTGGAATAGAAACAAAGAAATGTACAGAGCAATCAAGAAACAACGAAAGCATAGCAATTTTAGAACGTGGATAAATAAAAACACAGGGCTCAATGACTTACCCGTTGTCGTTGTGAGTTAAACAAGTACAGCTATGCTTCCAGGTCTGTCGACGTTGCTGTGGTTTTTCGACAGCTGTAGTATGAAGGGTAGTGAAAAAAGTTTTCAGGTGTTTTTAACATTCCAATCGGTCTCGTTCGCTTTTGTTGCGCCTTCAGCTGTGTCGAGGATGTTTAATTCGTCCTCGTATCACCTCCGCAAACTTGTAAAGAAATTAATTAAATACATTACAAAAACATTTCTTTATCAGCGTGTTCATTTCCACGCAAGCTTTTCGTTAAACCAATAAAGCCAACGAAATCACAGCAATTTTAAAACACACGGATTAGAAAAAACACCGTCATTCACGCACAAAAGAAGCAAATTCTTTTTTTTATACTTGACTTATTTATCCCCGAGATGGGGAGCGCACCATTCATGGAAACACTGCAATACCATGTTGATGCATGGAGTGGAAGGAGCAAGCTCCGCTTCCATTTCCGAAGGTCAAAAATCCATTTAACATATAGTCCCCGGATAGGAGACGTATCAGACATTAAACTGATAAGAACAGATACTACACTTGATCTTAGCCAAAAGGCCGAGAAGCGATACCGGAATAGACGCAGCCAAAGGGGGAGCCGGCGAAGGCGCTGGCTTTTGGGGTGGAGGCTAGCGGGCATTTAACTCTATACGTTCTCATTGTATAACCCAGAGGTAGAACGTTGAGCTAGCAAATCAGAAGTTCATGTTTTAATGCAGGATCTGATCCACGCTCATGAGAGAGAGAGAGAGAGAGAGAATTTAGAATTTTCAAAAAACCTTTATTACAAATTAAAACATTTTCATAACCTCAAATCAGAAAAAACTAAGAAAAAAATATATATAGTAACGGAAATAACAAAAAAATAAGCCAACATAGGAGCAAAGAACAAATCATCTTCAATAACCAGACACAGAGCTCCTCCATAATACCAAATCAATTCAAAAGAAAGAAGATCATTCATTGCTTTAAAGTATCTAAAACCAATAAGGATTCTAGATTTAACTTATTTTAAAAACTGCTAATGTATCATGGCTTCCAGGTCTGTCAACGTTGCTGTGGTTTTTCGACAGCTGTAATATGAAGGGTAGAGTGAAAAAAAATATTTAAGTGTTTTGAACATCCCAATTTGTTCGTTTACTTAGTATTTTCTTAATGTTTTCGAGTTAAAAAATAATTCTTAAATCGAGATACATTTACTTAATAAGCAAAGTGGCTTAGAATTTAAGTCTTGTTTACTGAAATAAATTCTAAAATGTAATAGGTTAAGGCTTAAAACAAGTAAAAATATCTGCCAGTGGGGTAAGAAAAATAAACCTAAATTGAGTTTATTATTGAATTAAGTTGAAACTAGAATTAAGTTTATTTTTCTTACCCCGCTGGCAGATATTTTTTATTTGTTTTAAATATAAACCTGTTGATTTTTATAATTTATTTCAATTATTACAAAGTATGCGATCTGATTTTTTTAATCGCGGTGTTTCTTTTATTCCTCGTTTCTTTTCCGTGCATTTGCTTTATTTATTTATTTTTGCTTGTTGCATTTAAATGCACATTTGATTTGTTGCCACATTATTCTGTGTTAATGTATTTTTTAACATGTTTATCAACAAAAAGTGCGTTATTATAATTAATTATATAGCTGTGAAATATATACAAGAATTCCCAGCAAAAACAAAACGTTTTTATAACAATTTTCTATTACAATACATAATATCTTAAGCCACTTTGCTTACCAAGTAAATGTATCTCCATTTAAGCATTGTCAGATATTCACTAGAAAACAAGACAAAAACAGTAAGTAAGATATTAATTTACTTTTTTTCTTTCAAACATAAATTTACAGACGGCTGGAAATTTTTAATAAAATAACTAGACATACCTATTCGGGTCTGCTCCCGTTTGCTGTGATGACGGGGGACTTAGTCCAAAGCACATTTTGAGGAATACTTACACATTTTACTTCTTATTTCTTTGAAATTAATTATGCATACACTATGGATTAAAAATGTCCCGACTGCGAACCTGATAAAACCCAGGTAAAAAGCAAATACAAATAAACCATTTTGATTTAGCAAAAGTTTACAAATAAATGCACTCCTTGCACACAACAAGCACGTCTAGTTACCATTCATATTTTGCGTGATTTAAGTTTCGTCGCATACATTTTGGAAGGCACACGATAAAAACAAAATAAGGCTTTTAATGTATGCCGACCTCATTCTCCGTTGAGGGCTTATCAATCATAATAAACGCTGTTAACTCTTCTCATTGAATGGTCTAAATCCAATGCTGGTAAAGAAATCAAATGTGCATTTAAACGCAACAAGCAAGCCGTAAAGCAATGGATGCAGGCAAACAAACGAGGAATAGCACATACACCACGATTAGATCATCGGGTCGCATACTTTGGAATTAATAAGAAATAATTATTCAGTCTAAAGAAATAAGAAGTAAAATGTCTAAGTATTTCTCCAAATGTGCACACTCATTACAATAAACGGGAGCAGACACGAATAGTTATGTATGTCTCGTTATTTTATTTAAAATTGATAAGCTGTCTAACATATGATATATTTTGATAATACGAAATGCTAAAAAAATAATATAACACCAATCGACAATATCTGTTATTGTTATTTTTACAAGTAAATTCATGTGTAGGAGAAAACAAAGCAGCTGTCAGTCCATACTATATTGAGTGGCCATCGTAGTGGTGCAACCTGAACGATGTTTTCCCTACTTCCGGTCAAAGCCGCCATTTTGTGAAATAGGCATATAGGTGACGCTGGAGCACGCGGCCATTGTCTCTGTTCAACAAAACAAGTATATATATACACATACGCATATTTTTCCTCAATCATTCACCGAATACAAGGTGCAATTCGATGCCAACTGACCCTTCTCTCTGGTTTCATGTTTGTAAGGAAAATTAAGGGGGAAATTACGATAGCATTTCAGCCAAACATTCATTCGTGCCACGCTGCTTTTCTTTGAACGAAAAAAAACCCTCTGCTCCCCCTACACAATTTCTTCTCCTGTTATTTTATGCTTAAAACAAGCAAATAAATCTGACTACAGGGTAAGAAAAAATTCGTGAACTTTTCCCATAAACACTTAATTCAAGAAAAATTGTCCCACCCCACTGGCCATTTTTTATCCACAATACACATTCGATGTCTGCAGGCACCATTGTCTTTGTTCAACGCAAACAATTCTGTTGCGTTTTTCTTTGAACGAAGTGCTCCGCCTAGATAATTTGACCCATATTCACATGGGTTTGTTTCTCGTTTTTTTTCTTTGAGAACAATCTATATAGCGCCTTCCACAATCGTTTTGGTGTTAGCTTTACGTAAAATAGAAACACAGAAAGGTACTGAGCGATGGAGAGACCACGAACGCGGAACGTATTATGGACCACGGACTGGCAAACAAACTGGCAACCACGCACTAAAGAAGCAAACTCTGATTTTAAACTCACCTTATTTGTCCCCGGAAAGCGCCAGAGTCGATGCACGGAGTGGACGGAACAAGCCTCGCTTCCATAGCCGAAGGTCAAAAATCCATTTAAACGTGTAGTCCCCGGTGTCCACTCGATCTTACCCAAAAAGCCGAGAAGCGATACCGCAATGGCATCCGGAGAAGGCGCTGGCTGTCGGGATGGAGGTTAGCGGGTCAGAGGTCCGGCACTGAAGGTCTGCGTTCATTATTCACCGTGTGCATTTCACTCTATATCCACTTTCTAATGTATAGCACTTGATAAGGATTAACAGTTTAAAAACAGAAATGCAAGACATCAGAAAATACATTTATTTTTTACTTTCATAACATGAGAGGTGTCATACAATAACAAATATGAGCTTTAAAATCACATTCCTAAGTTAAAAATATACATAAAAATAGATATATGGATCATTACACAAATCACTACTCAAAGGACCTATGTTAAATAACTGCTTCAATATTAATTAACAATAACATTTGGCCAAGGCAGTCCTTGTAAATAGACATATAAATAGACAAATAAAATCATGACATATATGCCGTAGAGCCTGAGATAGAGAAAAATAATAAGGAATTCTGCTTTTACTACCATCTCAGAAATATTGCCAGAATTAGAGGTTTTGTCTCAAGACAGGACTTAGAGAAACTTGTTCATGCTTTCATCACCAGCAGGGCCGATTATTGCAATGGTCAATGGATTTAAAAAGTACTGTTTCTTGTTTAAAAACCACTTCATGGCTACAATACATGACAGATATGCTAATCGAATATGAAACCTATTACTCGGATCAATAGGATCAGGTCATTTAGAAAAAACAAGGGTTCACTCAAAACAAGGTGCCTCAGCATTCAGTTATTATCAGCTTTCAGAAGAGATCAGATGTGCTTCAACAGTAGACACTTTTAAATCTAGATTAAAAACACATCAGTTTAACTTTGCATTTACTGAATGATTTAAAACAGTACGAATAAAACAGTACAAAAGAATAAAACAGTATGAACCTTACCTGTTATAAAGGGAATGAAGCTTACGGTATGGTGCTTACCTGCAGAAATAAATAAAGTACAATAAGAACACACAGAACTTCAATTTTCAAAATTATTTTAACATTAAATGATGATTATTTTACTGGTTTACCTGTTTGTGATTACCACAGGATCCCGTCACCTGGCTGCGGTCTTCATTTGGTGAACGGTTCTTCACTCATAATTGACCTATACAAGAAATAGAGAAGAATAATAAGCAATTCTGCTTTTACATGTAGATGTGTGCCCCAAGAACACAGACACACCGGCTCCAAAAAGTTTAAACAGTACACATTTCTGTTATTTTAATGTGGCAAATGTGTCAGCTTTAAAAGAAGCATACATTACCTTTTAAAGAGGAAATACCTTTTGCATGAAATACCTTTACTCCCAGCATAAGCAAGCAATTTTCAAAATGCTTTTAAAAGTAAATAGTGATTATTTTACTTGTTTACCTGTTTGTGATTACCATGGAATCCTGTCACCATCATTTTTAAGCTTGTAAAGCAAATAATGAAATATTGACTTAGTAGGAAAAAATATTTTGGAAGTATCGTGATAAATGATGAAGAAAATATTTTGCAAAGTGATGGTTAGCACACGGTTGATGGTACCTATTAAATTCCATCATATTTTTTTATTCCTACTATGGAAGTCAATGGTGACTATCTGCTGTGGGTTTACCATCATTCCTCAAAATACCTTCTTTTGTGTTACTCAGAAAAAAACTAATCCTCGTGTTGTTGTAAGCCTGTATGCATGAGTAAATGATGACAGAATTATCATCATAAATTGAAATATCCCTTTAAACTGTATTTCCCCCCTTAAACCTAAACTTATTTTCTTACAGCAAGTCATTTAGGTAATCAAGAAAATACTTTACCCGTTGTCTTTGTGAGTTAAACAAATACAGCTACGCTTCCAGGTCTGTCGACGTTGCTGTGGTTTTTCGACAGCTGTAGTATGAAGCGTAGCGAATGAATGAATACATTGCAAAAAATCATTTCTTACTTGTTATTTCGAACTGTTTTAACTATACAAATATCTAGAAAGTCTTAAAATAAGATGCATTTTTTGATGAGCAAAATGCCCTAAGAAAATAAACCTAGCCTTTAGGGAGAAAAAACTCAGAATTTGGGCTTAAAACAAGCAAATAAATCTGCCAAAGGGGTAAGAAACAAATCTAGATATAAACACTTAATTCAAGAAAAATTGTCGTAGCCCATTGGCAGATTTGTTGGCTTGTTTAATGTACATGCATGTACAATATTTCAATTTGTCTTGTATTTATTAGCATTTTGTATTGCCCAACGCTGTCTAGGTTGTTTAACTGTTGTCATTTTCTTATAAAAGCCTTTATAATTTATTAGTTTGGATGATTGCCATTCCCGAGAACCTCTTATATTGGAAGTAAAAGAATCATCTAAGCATTATTTTGTGCTCTTAGACATGTAGCCAGGGCCGGCCCTGGGCATAGGCGGAATAGGCAAATGCTAAGGGCGCTGCCGACCCCTTGGGGCGTCCGTGCGCCCAAATTATTATTTTTTTAATATATGTATATAAACATTTAACTATAAATATTTAATTTTGCACAAGAAAACAGCAGTTACTGATGAATTATTAGTAGCATATAATCTCGGAAGATCGTGCTTGTTAAATAGCTCTGTGGCTATACTGCACTGAAGCGGCAGTTTAAAATATAAACCCAGAATTCAGCAAACGTCAAGGACAAGAAAACGGAAACAACAATCAGACAGAGACGCGGAATTTACATAATGTTACACAGACCATGTTTAAATTTCAATGTTTCTAGACAGAAATAGCAACTTGTTCACTTTGTTTGGTATTAATAAGCTGCGCATTGGAGTGCTGGCCGCGGTGCTGAAGACGCGCTCAGACAGAGTACTGGTGGCAGCACAGATATTTACGTGCAACCTATTGGAGACTATTATTCGTTATTATATAATTATTATTCGTTATTTTACTTTATTACTTCCACTTAAGAACAGTTTTGCACTTTTATTTCAATATTTCTCTTTATATAAATACTATTTTGTACTTAAATCTATAATTTCATTATTTTACTAACCAAACTCATCTGCGCTTTCCGATAGGTTGCACGTAAGGAGAAAAGTAGCTTACTTCTCCTTGAGAAGGGTTGTGTGTTTTAAACTTTTAAAAACATATATCTCTTTACAAAAAACTTTTTTCTTCTATTTAAAAGCTATAATTTCGTTATTTTACTAACCCAACTAATGACTCCTCCGCTTTCCAATAGATTGCACGTAAATATCTGTGCATATGTGCCATCACGCGCCTTCAGCACCGCCACTGTGCAGCTTATTAATACCAGACAAAGTTAGTATTTCTGTGCAGAAACATTGAAATTTAAACATGGTCTGTGTAACATTATGTAAATTCCGCGTCTCGGTCTGATTGTTGTTTCCGTTTTCTTGTTCTTGACGTTCGCTGAATTCTGGGTTTATATTTTAAACTGCCTTTTCAGTGACAATGTCAAGACCAAATGCCTGAGTGACAGGGTATTGTGTGTATGTGTGCTTGTGCGTGCGTGCATGCGTGTGTTTCCAAAATATTTTCAAAATTAAGAAAAACAAGACAAAGCTTTGCATTTTTTTCTGTGTAAGTTTATGAACAAAATGATTCTAAAGGGCACCAGGTGAAATCTTGCCTAGGGCAGCAAATTGGCCAGGGCCGGCCCTGCATGTAGCCGTTTGATTGTGGTTCTATTTAATGGCTAGTCTATTCGTTTGGAATGGTCAAACGGCTATTAGATTTTCACTGACAGCCCAAATTAAGCCTTGTTTTAGCCTAGACACTTATTCGCTGTCTATTAAAAGTTATGTAGTCGTTGAATAGCCGCTTTTTTGATGACTAATGTATTCTTGGGCCGTGGTTAGACGTCTCTTGGATTTTACGTAAAACGACAAGCGAATCTATTTTTAACACAAAGGTCAGGGGAGAGCGCGAACGCAGTCCCCCACTATCAGAAATTTTGCAGTCGAGATTCCCACATTTGGGGAATTCGCAAAGGGTCAGCCCAACCGGAGTGCAATGGCTGAGCCTCGCCCTGGGTGAACCACCTTCATGATCATGGTGTCTCCCCTGCCAGGTAAGTATGAGCGACACCCTTTGAGGCCAGACGGCCGCATCTTCCTGTGACCGATCACATCGACGGCGCCCCCGGAGGCCGTCCGACTAACATTTCATTTACTGTGTGTGACCAGGTGGAAAGCGCACGAAGCCACGTCTGAGACCAAATATTCTTCGAGATCTACCCTGTTTTTATTCCGTTTCCAGCCCGGTTGAACCGTGTAGAGTGAAATATGTGAAACAATTTAAATCAAATGGATTTAAATTGCGCATTCAAATATATGGTTTCGTTATTACAAAGTAACTTTACGTGGAATAGAAACAAAGAAATGTACAGAGCAATCAAGAAACAACGAAAGCATAACAATTTTAGAACGTGGATAAATAAAAACACAGGGCTCAATGACTTACCCGTTGTCGTTGTGAGTTAAACAAGTACAGCTATGCTTCCAGGTCTGTCGACGTTGCTGTGGTTTTTCGACAGCTGTAGTATGAAGGGTATGAAAAAAGTTTTCAGGTGTTTTTAACATTCCAATCGGTCTCGTTCGCTTTTGTTGCGCCTTCAGCTGTGTCGAGGATGTTTAATTCGTCCTCGTATCACCTCCGCAAACTTGTAAAGAAAATAATTAAATACATTACAAAAACATTTCTTTATCAGCGTGTTCATTTCCACGCAAGCTTTTCGTTAAACCAATAAAGCCAACGAAATCACAGCAATTTTAAAACACACGGATTAGAAAAAACACCGTCATTCACGCACAAAAGAAGCAAATTCTTTTTTTTATACTTGACTTATTTATCCCCGAGATGGGGAGCGCACCATTCATGGAAACACTGCAATACCATGTTGATGCATGGAGTGGAAGGAGCAAGCTCCGCTTCCATTTCCGAAGGTCAAAAATCCATTTAACATATAGTCCCCGGATAGGAGACGTATCAGACATTAAACTGATAAGAACAGATACTACACTTGATCTTAGCCAAAAGGCCGAGAAGCGATACCGGAATAGACGCAGCCAAAGGGGGAGCCGGCGAAGGCGCTGGCTTTTGGGGTGGAGGCTAGCGGGCATTTAACTCTATACGATCTCATTGTATAACCCAGAGGTAGAACGTTGATCTAGCAAATCAGAAGTTCATGTTTTAATGCAGGATCTGATCCACGCTCATGAGAGAGAGAGAGAGAGAGAGAGAGAGAGAGAGAGAGAGAGAGAATTTAGAATTTTCAAAAAACCTTTATTACAAATTAAAACATTTTCATAACCTCAAATCAGAAAAAACAAAGAAAAAATATATATAGTAACGGAAATAACAAAAAAATAAGCCAACATAGGAGCAAAGAACAAATCATCTTCAATAACCAGACACAGAGCTCCTCCATAATACCAAATCAATTCAAAAGAAAGAAGATCATTCATTGCTTTAAAGTATCTAAAACCAATAAGGATTCTAGATTTAACTTATTTTAAAAACTGCTAATGTATCATGGCTTCCGGGTCTGTCAACTTTGCTGTGGTTTTTCGACAGCTGTAATATGAAGGGTAGAGTGAAAAAAAATATTTAAGTGTTTTGAACATCCCAATTTGTTCGTTTACTTAGTATTTTCTTAATGTTTTCGAGTTAAAAAATAATTCTTAAATCGAGATACATTTACTTAATAAGCAAAGTGGCTTAGAATTTAAGTCTTGTTTACTGAAATAAATTCTAAAATGTAATAGGTTAAGGCTTAAAACAAGTAAAAATATCTGCCAGTGGGGTAAGAAAAATAAACCTAAATTGAGTTTATTATTGAATTAAGTTTATTTTTCTTACCCCGCTGGCAGATATTTTTTATTTGTTTTAAATATAAACCTGTTGATTTTTATAATTTATTTCAATTATTACAAAGTATGCGATCTGATTTTTTTAATCGCGGTGTTTCTTTTATTCCTCGTTTCTTTTCCGTGCATTTGCTTTATTTATTTATTTTTGCTTGTTGCATTTAAATGCACATTTAATTTGTTGCCACATTATTCTGTGTTAATGTATTTTTTAACATGTTTATCAACAAAAAGTGCGTTATTATAATTAATTATATAGCTGTGAAATATATACAAGAATTCCCAGCAAAAACAAAACGTTTTTATAACAATTTTCTATTACAATACATAATATCTTAAGCCACTTTGCTTACCAAGTAAATGTATCTCCATTTAAGCATTGTCAGATATTCACTAGAAAACAAGACAAAAACAGTAAGTAAGATATTAATTTACTTTTTTCTTTCAAACATAAATTTACAGACGGCTGGAAATTTTTAATAAAATAACTAGACATACCTATTCGGGTCTGCTCCCGTTTGCTGTGATGACGGGGGACTTAGTCCAAAGCACATTTTGAGGAATACTTACACATTTTACTTCTTATTTCTTTGAAATTAATTATGCATACACTATGGATTAAAAATGTCCCGACTGCGAACCTGATAAAACCCAGGTAAAAAGCAAATACAAATAAACCATTTTGATTTAGCAAAAGTTTACAAATAAATGCACTCCTTGCACACAACAAGCACGTCTAGTTACCATTCATATTTTGCGTGATTTAAGTGTCGTCGCATACATTTTGGAAGGCACACGATAAAAACAAAATAAGGCTTTTAATATATGCCGACCTCATTCTCCGTTGAGGGCTTATCAATCATAATAAACGCTGTTAACTCTTCTCATTGAATGGTCTAAATCCAATGCTGGTAAAGAAATCAAATGTGCATTTAAACGCAACAAGCAAGCCGTAAAGCAATGGATGCAGGCAAACAAACGAGGAATAGCACATACACCACGATTAGATCATCGGGTCGCATACTTTGGAATTAATAAGAAATAATTATTCAGTCTAAAAAAATAAGAAGTAAAATGTCTAAGTATTTGTCCAAATGTGCACACTCATTACAATAAACGGGAGCAGACACGAATAGTTATGTATGTCTCGTTATTTTATTTAAAATTGATAAGCTGTCTAACATATGATATATTTTGATAATACGAAATGCTAAAAAATAATATAACACCAATCGACAATATCTGTTATTGTTATTTTTACAAGTAAATTCATGTGTAGGAGAAAACAAAGCAGCTGTCAGTCCATACTATATTGAGTGGCCATCGTAGTGGTGCAACCTGAACGATGTTTTCCCTACTTCCGGTCAAAGCCGCCATTTTGTGAAATAGGCATATAGGTGACGCTGGAGCACGCGGCCATTGTCTCTGTTCAACAAAACAAGTGTATATATACACATACGCATATTTTTCCTCAATCAATCACCGAATACAAGGTGCAATTCGATGCCAACTGACCCTTCTCTCTGGTTTCATGTTTGTAAGGAAAATTAAGGGGGAAATTACGATAGCATTTCAGCCAAACATTCATTCGTGCCACGCTGCTTTTCTTTGAACGAAAAAAAACCCTCTGCTCCCCCTACACAATTTCTTCTCCTGTTATTTTATGCTTAAAACAAGCAAATAAATCTGACTACAGGGTAAGAAAAAATTCGTGAACTTTTCCCATAAACACTTAATTCAAGAAAAATTGTCCCACCCCACTGGCCATTTTTTATCCACAATACACATTCGATGTCTGCAGGCACCATTGTCTTTGTTCAACGCAAACAATTCTGTTGCGTTTTTCTTTGAACGAAGTACTCCGCCTAGATAATTTGACCCATATTCACATGGGTTTGTTTCTCGTTTTTTTTCTTTGAGAACAATCTATATAGCGCCTTCCACAATCGTTTTGGTGTTAGCTTTACGTAAAATAGAAACACAGAAAAGTACTGAGCGATGGAGAGACCACGAACGCGGAACGTATTATGGACCACGGATTGGCAAACAAACTGGCAACCACGCACTAAAGAAGCAAACTCTGATTTTAAACTCACCTTATTTGTCCCCGGAAAGCGCCAGAGTCGATGCACGGAGTGGACGGAACAAGCCTCGCTTCCATAGCCGAAGGTCAAAAATCCATTTAAACGTGTAGTCCCCGGTGTCCACTCGATCTTACCCAAAAAGCCGAGAAGCGATACCGCAATGGCATCCGGAGAAGGCGCTGGCTGTCGGGATGGAGGTTAGCGGGTCAGAGGTCCGGCACTGAAGGTCTGCGTTCATTATTCACCGTGTGCATTTCACTCTATATCCACTTTCTAATGTATAGCACTTGATAAGGATTAACAGTTTAAAAACAGAAATGTAAGACATCAGAAAATACATTTATTTTTTACTTTCATAACATGAGAGGTGTCATACAATAACAAATATGAGCTTTAAAATCACATTCCTAAGTTAAAAATATACATAAAAATAGATATATGGATCATTACACAAATCACTACTCAAAGGAAATATGTTAAATAACTGCTTCAATATTAATTAACAATAACATTTGGCCAAGGCAGTCCTTGTAAATAGACATATAAATAGACAAATAAAATCATGACATATATGCCATAGAGCCTGAGATAGAGAAAAATAATAAGGAATTCTGCTTTTACTACCATCTCAGAAATATTGCCAGAATTAGAGGTTTTGTCTCAAGACAGGACTTAGAGAAACTTGTTCATGCTTTCATCACCAGCAGGGCCGATTATTGCAATGGTCAATGGATTTAAAAAGTACTGTTTCTTGTTTAAAAACCACTTCATGGCTACAATACATGACAGATATGCTAATCGAATATGAAACCGATTACTCGGATCAATAGGATCAGGTCATTTAGAAAAAAACAAGGGTTCTCTCAAAACAAGGTGCATCAGCATTCAGTTATTATCAGCTTTCAGAAGAGATCAGATGTGCTTCAACAGTAGACACTTTTAAATCTAGATTAAAAACACATCAGTTTAACTTTGCATTTACTGAATGATTTAAAACAGTACGAATAAAACAGTACAAAAGAATAAAACAGTATGAACCTTACCTGTTATAAAGGGAATGAAGCTTACGGCATGTTGCTTACCTGCAGAAATAAATAAAGTACAATAAGAACACACAGAACTTCAATTTTCAAAATTATTTTAACATTAAATGATGATTATTTTACTGGTTTACCTGTTTGTGATTACCACAGAATCCCGTCACCTGGCTGCGGTCTTCATTTGGTGAACGGTTCTTCACTCATAATTGACCTATACAAGAAATAGAGAAGAATAATAAGCAATTCTGCTTTTACATGTAGATGTGTGCCCCAAGAACACAGACACACCGGCTCCAAAAAGTTTAAACAGTACACATTTCTGTTATTTTAATGTGGCAAATGTGTCAGCTTTAAAAGAAGCATACATTACCTTTTAAAGAGGAAATACCTTTTGCATGAAATACCTTTACTCCCAGCATAAGCAAGCAATTTTCAAAATGCTTTTAAAAGTAAATAGTGATTATTTTACTTGTTTACCTGTTTGTGATTACCATGGAATCCTGTCACCATCATTTTTAAGCTTGTAAAGCAAATAATGAAATATTGACTTAGTAGGAAAAAATATTTTGGAAGTATCGTGATAAATGATGAAGAAAATATTTTGCAAAGTGATGGTTAGCACACGGTTGATGGTACCTATTAAATTCCATCATATTTTTTTATTCCTACTATGGAAGTCAATGGTGACTATCTGCTGTGGGTTTACCATCATTCCTCAAAATACCTTCTTTTGTGTTACTCAGAAAAAAACTAATCCTCGTGTTGTTGGTTAGGTTAGGGTTAGGTTAGGTTAGGAGTTAGGTTAGTCCAGAGCCCAGACAAGTCCAGACCCGGTTGTGCATGGGCCATCAAGCTCTGACCACTCCAGACAATCCAATGGACACCCCAGGAACCAGAAAAGCCCCCCGCTCCCCATCATACAAAAATATGTAATATTCACACATCAACAGTTCTCTGAATAGGCAATAAGAAAGGAGAAAGTCCATCCTTTGGTGTAATCTGTACGTAGAGAGGGTGAGAGACCATGACCAATCCACCACCGTGTACCCAAAACGGCCTCCAGGAGCTCTGTGTTTAGATTTTGTGTCTGAAGAAAGGGATTTTTTATTTTATTCAGTGTGTTAAAGTGATCTTTTATTGTGTAAAGGAAATACAATGTCAAAAAGGAAATACAATGTCAAAATGGATTTTTAAAGGAGCACTGCATCCCAGTATAAGTCAATGGTGCCCTAGATACAAAGTGTGTTAAAATCAGTATATGGGGTTCTAATCTCTAATGATGTAGATTTTAGATGTATAGAGTATGTCAGACACAGTGTATCACACCATAAGGGTTGTATTCATATAGTGTTTGATTTATATAGGGCTGGTGCACTTGGGTTAAACGCCCAGGCCCCTGTGATGTTGGGGTTAGAAAAGGGAGAGGTTTAGGGTTCTAATGAACTTGGTGTAAAAACTCCCATAGGGGTGGTGTAATTGGGGTTAGTGCCCAGGCTCCTGTGATGTTGGGGTTAGAAAAGGGAGGGGTTTAGGGTTCTAATGAACTAGTGTAAAAGCTCCCATAGGGATGGTGTAATTGGGGTTAGTGCCCAGGCCCCTGTGATGTTGGGGTTTGAGAAAGGGTAGGTGTGGTGTTCTAGAAGTTAAGGAGGCTGTAGTGTTGAGAAATCACAGTATGTGTGACCTGAATTGGGTTTAGGCACAGAAGGTGTGGTGCATCGACCCTTGTGATTGGGGTATGGGCCTTATTCAAGGTCAATCAGTGAGGTTATCCGTGTGTAAATTGGTATGGTCTCCCCCGTCTCTAAAAGCATACAGAGAAAAAATGTGTGTTAAAAACATATACAAATCATTAATCAGATTAGGGTTAGGTTATTTGTCGTACAGACTTAACTGTACGCTATACTCCACCCCCAGACTGTCTACACGGCTGTTGGTTAGATAGGTGGATGCACAGAAGGCACTGGCCGGCGCATGTTAGTGAAGGATTGTTCTGCCCCCCTGCTTTTCCTCCTCGGACCAGAGCGCAAGACTTGAACGTCACTGGTCCCTACACCCCCCAAAAACCTCGGCTCCAAGTTGCATTTCCCATTTGACACATCAGTAGTGAACCTCAGGATCATTGGACGTTTCGGCCTTTGAATCACTAGACGCCCTCCCCTGAGGCGGCCCGCACCAGGTGATCAGTCTGGGCGTGTGTCTTCCCACCCCCCTAATGCTGGGCTACCCACCTTGTGATTGGAACTTAAAAAGTTCCTTATAGCAGGCAAGGTTACTAGCCTTGGGGCCAACGTGTGGCATAAGCCAACCACCTCAGATTTAGGGTTAGGGTTAGGGTTAGGTTAGGGTTAGGGTTAGGTTAGGTTAGGTTAGGTTAGGGTTAGGGTTAGGTTAGGTTAGGGTTAGGTTAGGGTTAGTTAGGGTTAGGTTGGGTTAGGTTAGGTTAGGTATAAGGGGTAAATGCAGGATCAGTCAAATGACTGATCCTCAAATATCTCTTGATAGGAAGGTCGTAGAGACTTCAAACCAGGTTCAAAGTGTTCCCTTTTTGATTGCGCTTCTTTTGGTACCACCCTCGACTTCCTGTGATAACCGGAAGTCTGTGTAAAACAGGAAATAACTATTAAAATGCTTATATCTCGAGAACGGAAGGTCCTAGGGACACGCGGACAAGTCTGGCGTGTTCCTCGTGGTCGAATTATGTCAGACGGAAGTGTTCAGATTTGCTGTACGACGTTCCGTTCCTGAGATATTGTTAGGTTATAGGCATAAATACGAAGAGTGCACCCCCTGGAAGTGCACCCCCTGAGATTTTTTTTGTCACCCCCAGGGATCAAGTTTTCTAGGCGTTTCAGGTGACGCTGATTCTCCTGGTATGATTTCTGTGAGAAGTATTTTTGAGTTTGGACTTGGTGTTTTTTTGAAAATTTTTAGGGTTGGTGTTAGAGTTGGGGTTAGAGTTGGTGTTAGGGTTAGGGTTAGGTTAGGTATAAGGGGTAAATGCAGGGTTAGGGTTAGGGTTAGGGTTAGGTATAAGGGGTAAATGCAGGATCAGTCAAATGACTGATCCTCAAATATCTCTTGATAGGAAGGTCGTAGAGACTTCAAACCAGGTTCAAAGTGTTCCCTTTTTGATTGCGCTTCTTTTGGTACCACCCTCGACTTCCTGTGATAACCGGAAGTCTGTGTAAAACAGGAAATAACTATTAAAATGCTTATATCTCGAGAACGGAAGGTCCTAGGGACACGCGGACAAGTCTGGCGTGTTCCTCGTGGTCGAATTATGTCAGACGGAAGTGTTCAGTTAGGGTTAGGGTTAGGTTAGGTTAGGTTAGGGTTAGGTTAGGTTTTTCGGAAAGTTACAACATCTCCCCCCTATTCGGAGCTCGTCCGAAAAGGTTTGGAATAGGGAGAATGAGGTGGGTGCACGGGCCGACGCATGTTAGACTATACCATGTCGCCTGTGATCGTCTCCCGTCTGGGAGCAGTGCCTTTATCAGCTTCAGGCCACGTAGATAATTTGTTTTTGTGTATTTCTGAGGAATCCTGTTTTTGCTTCAGATGTACATTATTTGTTCTTGTCTTTTCTTTATAACTTAGGGTTAGGTTAGGTTAGGGTTAGGTTAGGTTAGGGGAATGAAGGCCTTTTCAGGCAGCACTGGCACAGGTATACTTAAAAACATTCACTCTGGGAAAATTAAAATAATGTGTCAAAGGTAGTTCAGTCTAAAGTTATAAAGTTCTTTCAATGTGTGTAATAAAAAATGAAAAAACAATCTAAAATCAGGAGAGGATGTTATTTAAATAAAAAAAGGTTTTTAACAGAGAAACACAGAAAACGGAATTGCCAATAATACACATTTTAGAATTGGGTTCAGAATAAAAAGTGGGAAGGAGAATTAAGGTTTATAATAATAAATATGTAAAATGAACAAAGACAATTAAGAAAGGAAAGAAAAGACCTGGGTTTTGGAAATACTAGGGTTACTAAAATTGGGGTTAGGGAAAGGGGCAGATGAGGGGGATATTTTAATATAATAAGGAATAGGTTTAAAAGAATAAAAAGAAGAAAGGGTTTGAAATCCCAGGGTTACTGACATTGGGGTTAGGGAAGGGGGCAGGGGAGGGGATTATCATATTAATACAATGATATAAAGACCATTGACAAGCATGTATTTAAAAAACTTTTTTATGTGTAGGGGGCAACCGACACTGACACTAGTACAGCCTGGAACAAGAGGTAATAAAATAATAAAAATAAAATGGTTTACAAATCATTATTAGTGCAAACAAAAAGAAAAAAAGAGGGGAGGGGGGGAAAAAATTAAGTGCTTTTTACAGTAAGTGCTTAACAAAATACACAACAAATCCACACGTGATACGATTCCCGCTGTATGTGTGAGTGTCGGTTGTCCCCTTCTATTTCTTATCAATGCTGTATATCCTAATCTGTGTGTAAATAAATATACTTACTTCTATATACATTTCTCAAGTTATATATTAATTGATTAATTCATAAATACTATTTTGTATTATATTTAGGGTTAGGGTTAGGGTTAGGTTAGGTTAGGGTTAGGGTTAGGTTAGGTTAGGGTTAGTTAGGGTTAGGTTAGGGTTAGGTTAGGTATAAGGGGTAAATGCAGGATCAGTCAAATGACTGATCCTCAAATATCTCTTGATAGGAAGGTCGTAGAGACTTCAAACCAGGTTCAAAGTGTTCCCTTTTTGATTGCGCTTCTTTTGGTACCACCCTCGACTTCCTGTGATAACCGGAAGTCTGTGTAAAACAGGAAATAACTATTAAAATGCTTATATCTCGAGAACGGAAGGTCCTAGGGACACGCGGACAAGTCTGGCGTGTTCCTCGTGGTCGAATTATGTCAGACGGAAGTGTTCAGATTTGCTGTACGACGTTCCGTTCCTGAGATATTGTTAGGTTATAGGCATAAATACGAAGAGTGCACCCCCTGGAAGTGCACCCCCTGAGATTTTTTTTGTCACCCCCAGGGATCAAGTTTTCTAGGCGTTTCAGGTGACGCTGATTCTCCTGGTATGATTTCTGTGAGAAGTATTTTTGAGTTTGGACTTGGTGTTTTTTTGAAAATTTTTAGGGTTGGTGTTAGAGTTGGGGTTAGAGTTGGTGTTAGGGTTAGGGTTAGGTTAGGTATAAGGGGTAAATGCAGGGTTAGGGTTAGGGTTAGGGTTAGGTATAAGGGGTAAATGCAGGATCAGTCAAATGACTGATCCTCAAATATCTCTTGATAGGAAGGTCGTAGAGACTTCAAACCAGGTTCAAAGTGTTCCCTTTTTGATTGCGCTTCTTTTGGTACCACCCTCGACTTCCTGTGATAACCGGAAGTCTGTGTAAAACAGGAAATAACTATTAAAATGCTTATATCTCGAGAACGGAAGGTCCTAGGGACACGCGGACAAGTCTGGCGTGTTCCTCGTGGTCGAATTATGTCAGACGGAAGTGTTCAGTTAGGGTTAGGGTTAGGTTAGGTTAGGTTAGGGTTAGGTTAGGTTTTTCGGAAAGTTACAACATCTCCCCCCTATTCGGAGCTCGTCCGAAAAGGTTTGGAATAGGGAGAATGAGGTGGGTGCACGGGCCGACGCATGTTAGACTATACCATGTCGCCTGTGATCGTCTCCCGTCTGGGAGCAGTGCCTTTATCAGCTTCAGGCCACGTAGATAATTTGTTTTTGTGTATTTCTGAGGAATCCTGTTTTTGCTTCAGATGTACATTATTTGTTCTTGTCTTTTCTTTATAACTTAGGGTTAGGTTAGGTTAGGGTTAGGTTAGGTTAGGGGAATGAAGGCCTTTTCAGGCAGCACTGGCACAGGTATACTTAAAAACATTCACTCTGGGAAAATTAAAATAATGTGTCAAAGGTAGTTCAGTCTAAAGTTATAAAGTTCTTTCAATGTGTGTAATAAAAAATGAAAAAACAATCTAAAATCAGGAGAGGATGTTATTTAAATAAAAAAAGGTTTTTAACAGAGAAACACAGAAAACGGAATTGCCAATAATACACATTTTAGAATTGGGTTCAGAATAAAAAGTGGGAAGGAGAATTAAGGTTTATAATAATAAATATGTAAAATGAACAAAGACAATTAAGAAAGGAAAGAAAAGACCTGGGTTTTGGAAATACTAGGGTTACTAAAATTGGGGTTAGGGAAAGGGGCAGATGAGGGGGATATTTTAATATAATAAGGAATAGGTTTAAAAGAATAAAAAGAAGAAAGGGTTTGAAATCCCAGGGTTACTGACATTGGGGTTAGGGAAGGGGGCAGGGGAGGGGATTATCATATTAATACAATGATATAAAGACCATTGACAAGCATGTATTTAAAAAACTTTTTTATGTGTAGGGGGCAACCGACACTGACACTAGTACAGCCTGGAACAAGAGGTAATAAAATAATAAAAATAAAATGGTTTACAAATCATTATTAGTGCAAACAAAAAGAAAAAAAGAGGGGAGGGGGGGAAAAAATTAAGTGCTTTTTACAGTAAGTGCTTAACAAAATACACAACAAATCCACACGTGATACGATTCCCGCTGTATGTGTGAGTGTCGGTTGTCCCCTTCTATTTCTTATCAATGCTGTATATCCTAATCTGTGTGTAAATAAATATACTTACTTCTATATACATTTCTCAAGTTATATATTAATTGATTAATTCATAAATACTATTTTGTATTATATTTAGGGTTAGGGTTAGGGTTAGGTTAGGTTAGGGTTAGGGTTAGGTTAGGTTAGGGTTAGTTAGGGTTAGGTTAGGGTTAGGTTAGGGTTAGGTTAGGGTTAGGTTAGGTTAGGGTTAGGGTTAGGGTTAGGGTTAGGGTTAGGGTTAGGGTTAGGTTAGGGTTAGGTTAGGGTTAGGGTTAGGTTAGGGTTAGGTATAAGGGGTAAATGCAGGATCAGTCAAATGACTGATCCTCAAATATCTCTTGATAGGAAGGTCGTAGAGACTTCAAACCAGGTTCAAAGTGTTCCCTTTTTGATTGCGCTTCTTTTGGTACCACCCTCGACTTCCTGTGATAACCGGAAGTCTGTGTAAAACAGGAAATAACTATTAAAATGCTTATATCTCGAGAACGGAAGGTCCTAGGGACACGCGGACAAGTCTGGCGTGTTCCTCGTGGTCGAATTATGTCAGACGGAAGTGTTCAGTTAGGGTTAGGGTTAGGTTAGGTTAGGTTAGGGTTAGGTTAGGTTTTTCGGAAAGTTACAACATCTCCCCCCTATTCGGAGCTCGTCCGAAAAGGTTTGGAATAGGGAGAATGAGGTGGGTGCACGGGCCGACGCATGTTAGACTATACCATGTCGCCTGTGATCGTCTCCCGTCTGGGAGCAGTGCCTTTATCAGCTTCAGGCCACGTAGATAATTTGTTTTTGTGTATTTCTGAGGAATCCTGTTTTTGCTTCAGATGTACATTATTTGTTCTTGTCTTTTCTTTATAACTTAGGGTTAGGTTAGGTTAGGGTTAGGTTAGGTTAGGGGAATGAAGGCCTTTTCAGGCAGCACTGGCACAGGTATACTTAAAAACATTCACTCTGGGAAAATTAAAATAATGTGTCAAAGGTAGTTCAGTCTAAAGTTATAAAGTTCTTTCAATGTGTGTAATAAAAAATGAAAAAACAATCTAAAATCAGGAGAGGATGTTATTTAAATAAAAAAAGGTTTTTAACAGAGAAACACAGAAAACGGAATTGCCAATAATACACATTTTAGAATTGGGTTCAGAATAAAAAGTGGGAAGGAGAATTAAGGTTTATAATAATAAATATGTAAAATGAACAAAGACAATTAAGAAAGGAAAGAAAAGACCTGGGTTTTGGAAATACTAGGGTTACTAAAATTGGGGTTAGGGAAAGGGGCAGATGAGGGGGATATTTTAATATAATAAGGAATAGGTTTAAAAGAATAAAAAGAAGAAAGGGTTTGAAATCCCAGGGTTACTGACATTGGGGTTAGGGAAGGGGGCAGGGGAGGGGATTATCATATTAATACAATGATATAAAGACCATTGACAAGCATGTATTTAAAAAACTTTTTTATGTGTAGGGGGCAACCGACACTGACACTAGTACAGCCTGGAACAAGAGGTAATAAAATAATAAAAATAAAATGGTTTACAAATCATTATTAGTGCAAACAAAAAGAAAAAAAGAGGGGAGGGGGGGAAAAAATTAAGTGCTTTTTACAGTAAGTGCTTAACAAAATACACA
>NC_133345.1:2481740-2581740 GCF_030506205.2 Paramisgurnus dabryanus | reverse complement strand
AGACTAGCCATTAAATAGAACCACAATCAAACGGCTACATGTCTAAGAGCACAAAATAATGCTTAGATGATTCTTTTACTTCCAATATAAGAGGTTCTCGGGAATGGCAATCATCCAAACTAATAAATTATAAAGGCTTTTATAAGAAAATGACAACAGTTAAACAACCTAGACAGCGTTGGGCAATACAAAATGCTAATAAATACAAGACAAATTGAAATATTGTACATGCATGTACATTAAACCAGCCAACAAATCTGCCAATGGGCTACGACAATTTTTCTTGAATTAAGTGTTTATATCTAGATTTGTTTCTTACCCCTTTGGCAGATTTATTTGCTTGTTTTAAGCCCAAATTCTGAGTTTTTTCTCCCTAAAGGCTAGGTTTATTTTCTTAGGGCATTTTGCTCATCAAAAAATGCATCTTATTTTAAGACTTTCTAGATATTTGTATAGTTAAAACAGTTCGAAATAACAAGTAAGAAATGATTTTTTGCAATGTATTCATTCATTCGCTACCCTTCATACTACAGCTGTCGAAAAACCACAGCAACGTCGACAGACCTGGAAGCGTAGTTGTATTTGTTTAACTCACAAAGACAACGGGTAAAGTATTTTCTTGATTACCTAAATGACTTGCTGTAGGAAAATAAGTTTAGGTTTAAGGGGGGAAATACAGTTTAAAGGGATATTTCAATTTATGATGATAATTCTGTCATCATTTACTCATGCATACAGGCTTACAACAACACGAGGATTAGTTTTTTTCTGAGTAACACAAAAGAAGGTATTTTGAGGAATGATGGTAAACCCACAGCAGATAGTCACCATTGACTTCCATAGTAGGAATAAAAAAATATGATGGAATTTAATAGGTACCATCAACCGTGTGCTAACCATCACTTTGCAAAATATTTTCTTCATCATTTATCACGATACTTCCAAAATATTTTTTCCTACTAAGTCAATATTTCATTATTTGCTTTACAAGCTTAAAAATGATGGTGACAGGATTCCATGGTAATCACAAACAGGTAAACAAGTAAAATAATCACTATTTACTTTTAAAAGCATTTTGAAAATTGCTTGCTTATGCTGGGAGTAAAGGTATTTCATGCAAAAGGTATTTCCTCTTTAAAAGGTAATGTATGCTTCTTTTAAAGCTGACACATTTGCCACATTAAAATAACAGAAATGTGTACTGTTTAAACTTTTTGGAGCCGGTGTGTCTGTGTTCTTGGGGCACACATCTACATGTAAAAGCAGAATTGCTTATTATTCTTCTCTATTTCTTGTATAGGTCAATTATGAGTGAAGAACCGTTCACCAAATGAAGACCGCAGCCAGGTGACGGGATCCTGTGGTAATCACAAACAGGTAAACCAGTAAAATAATCATCATTTAATGTTAAAATAATTTTGAAAATTGAAGTTCTGTGTGTTCTTATTGTACTTTATTTATTTCTGCAGGTAAGCACCATACCGTAAGCTTCATTCCCTTTATAACAGGTAAGGTTCATACTGTTTTATTCTTTTGTACTGTTTTATTCGTACTGTTTTAAATCATTCAGTAAATGCAAAGTTAAACTGATGTGTTTTTAATCTAGATTTAAAAGTGTCTACTGTTGAAGCACATCTGATCTCTTCTGAAAGCTGATAATAACTGAATGCTGAGGCACCTTGTTTTGAGTGAACCCTTGTTTTTTCTAAATGACCTGATCCTATTGATCCGAGTAATCGGTTTCATATTCGATTAGCATATCTGTCATGTATTGTAGCCATGAAGTGGTTTTTAAACAAGAAACAGTACTTTTTAAATCCATTGACCATTGCAATAATCGGCCCTGCTGGTGATGAAAGCATGAACAAGTTTCTCTAAGTCCTGTCTTGAGACAAAACCTCTAATTCTGGCAATATTTCTGAGATGGTAGTAAAAGCAGAATTCCTTATTATTTTTCTCTATCTCAGGCTCTACGGCATATATGTCATGATTTTATTTGTCTATTTATATGTCTATTTACAAGGACTGCCTTGGCCAAATGTTATTGTTAATTAATATTGAAGCAGTTATTTAACATAGGTCCTTTGAGTAGTGATTTGTGTAATGATCCATATGTCTATTTTTATGTATATTTTTAACTTAGGAATGTGATTTTAAAGCTCATATTTGTTATTGTATGACACCTCTCATGTTATGAAAGTAAAAAATAAATGTATTTTCTGATGTCTTGCATTTCTGTTTTTAAACTGTTAATCCTTATCAAGTGCTATACATTAGAAAGTGGATATAGAGTGAAATGCACACGGTGAATAATGAACGCAGACCTTCAGTGCCGGACCTCTGACCCGCTAACCTCCATCCCGACAGCCAGCGCCTTCTCCGGATGCCATTGCGGTATCGCTTCTCGGCTTTTTGGGTAAGATCGAGTGGACACCGGGGACTACACGTTTAAATGGATTTTTGACCTTCGGCTATGGAAGCGAGGCTTGTTCCGTCCACTCCGTGCATCGACTCTGGCGCTTTCCGGGGACAAATAAGGTGAGTTTAAAATCAGAGTTTGCTTCTTTAGTGCGTGGTTGCCAGTTTGTTTGCCAGTCCGTGGTCCATAATACGTTCCGCGTTCGTGGTCTCTCCATCGCTCAGTACTTTTCTGTGTTTCTATTTTACGTAAAGCTAACACCAAAACGATTGTGGAAGGCGCTATATAGATTGTTCTCAAAGAAAAAAAACGAGAAACAAACCCATGTGAATATGGGTCAAATTATCTAGGCGGAGCACTTCGTTCAAAGAAAAACGCAACAGAATTGTTTGCGTTGAACAAAGACAATGGTGCCTGCAGACATCGAATGTGTATTGTGGATAAAAAATGGCCAGTGGGGTGGGACAATTTTTCTTGAATTAAGTGTTTATGGGAAAAGTTCACGAATTTTTTCTTACCCTGTAGTCAGATTTATTTGCTTGTTTTAAGCATAAAATAACAGGAGAAGAAATTGTGTAGCGGGAGCAGAGGGTTTTTTTTCGTTCAAAGAAAAGCAGCGTGGCACGAATGAATGTTTGGCTGAAATGCTATCGTAATTTCCCCCTTAATTTTCCTTACAAACATGAAACCAGAGAGAAGGGTCAGTTGGCATCGAATTGCACCTTGTATTCGGTGATTGATTGAGGAAAAATATGCGTATGTGTATATATATACTTGTTTTGTTGAACAGAGACAATGGCCGCGTGCTCCAGCGTCACCTATATGCCTATTTCACAAAATGGCGGCTTTGACCGGAAGTAGGGAAAACATCGTTCAGGTTGCACCACTACGATGGCCACTCAATATAGTATGGACTGACAGCTGCTTTGTTTTCTCCTACACATGAATTTACTTGTAAAAATAACAATAACAGATATTGTCGATTGGTGTTATATTATTTTTTTAGCATTTCGTATTATCAAAATATATCATATGTTAGACAGCTTATCAATTTTAAATAAAATAACGAGACATACATAACTATTCGTGTCTGCTCCCGTTTATTGTAATGAGTGTGCACATTTGGAGAAATACTTAGACATTTTACTTCTTATTTCTTTAGACTGAATAATTATTTCTTATTAATTCCAAAGTATGCGACCCGATGATCTAATCGTGGTGTTGTATGTGCTATTCCTCGTTTGTTTGCCTGCATCCATTGCTTTACGGCTTGCTTGTTGCGTTTAAATGCACATTTGATTTCTTTACCAGCATTGGATTTAGACCATTCAATGAGAAGAGTTAACAGCGTTTATTATGATTGATAAGCCCTCAACGGAGAATGAGGTCGGCATACATTAAAAGCCTTATTTTGTTTTTATCGTGTGCCTTCCAAAATGTATGCGACGAAACTTAAATCACGCAAAATATGAATGGTAACTAGACGTGCTTGTTGTGTGCAAGGAGTGCATTTATTTGTAAACTTTTGCTAAATCAAAATGGTTTATTTGTATTTGCTTTTTACCTGGGTTTTATCAGGTTCGCAGTCGGGACATTTTTAATCCATAGTGTATGCATAATTAATTTCAAAGAAATAAGAAGTAAAATGTGTAAGTATTCCTCAAAATGTGCTTTGGACTAAGTCCCCCGTCATCACAGCAAACGGGAGCAGACCCGAATAGGTATGGCTAGTTATTTTATTAAAAATTTCCAGCCGTCTGTAAATTTATGTTTGAAAGAAAAAAGTAAATTAATATCTTACTTACTGTTTTTGTCTTGTTTTCTAGTGAATATCTGACAATGCTTAAATGGAGATACATTTACTTGGTAAGCAAAGTGGCTTAAGATATTATGTATTGTAATAGAAAATTGTTATAAAAACGTTTTGTTTTTGCTGGGAATTCTTGTATATATTTCACAGCTATATAATTAATTATAATAACGCACTTTTTGTTGATAAACATGTTAAAAAATACATTAACACATAATAATGTGGCAACAAATCAAATGTGCATTTAAATGCAACAAGCAAAAATAAATAAATAAAGCAAATGCACGGAAAAGAAACGAGGAATAAAAGAAACACCGCGATTAAAAAAATCAGATCGCATACTTTGTAAAATAATTGAAATAAATTATAAAAATCAACAGGTTTATATTTAAAACAAATTAAAAATATCTGCCAGCGGGGTAAGAAAAATAAACTTAATTCTAGTTTCAACTTAATTCAATAATAAACTCAATTTAGGTTTATTTTTCTTACCCCACTGGCAGATATTTTTACTTGTTTTAAGCCTTAACCTATTACATTTTAGAATTTATTTCAGTAAACAAGACTTAAATTCTAAGCCACTTTGCTTATTAAGTAAATGTATCTCGATTTAAGAATTATTTTTTAACTCGAAAACATTAAGAAAATACTAAGTAAACGAACAAATTGGGATGTTCAAAACACTTAAATATTTTTTTTCACTCTACCCTTCATATTACAGCTGTCGAAAAACCACAGCAACGTTGACAGACCCGGAAGCCATGATACATTAGCAGTTTTTAAAATAAGTTAAATCTAGAATCCTTATTGGTTTTAGATACTTTAAAGCAATGAATGATCTTCTTTCTTTTGAATTGATTTGGTATTATGGAGGAGCTCTGTGTCTGGTTATTGAAGATGATTTGTTCTTTGCTCCTATGTTGGCTTATTTTTTTGTTATTTCCGTTACTATATATATTTTTTTCTTTGTTTTTTCTGATTTGAGGTTATGAAAATGTTTTAATTTGTAATAAAGGTTTTTTGAAAATTCTAAATTCTCTCTATCTCTCTCTCTCTCTCTCTCTCTCTCTCTCTCATGAGCGTGGATCAGATCCTGCATTAAAACATGAACTTCTGATTTGCTAGCTCAACGTTCTACCTCTGGGTTATACAATGAGAACGTATAGAGTTAAATGCCCGCTAGCCTCCACCCCAAAAGCCAGCGCCTTCGCCGGCTCCCCCTTTGGCTGCGTCTATTCCGGTATCGCTTCTCGGCCTTTTGGCTAAGATCAAGTGTATTATCTGTTCTTATCAGTTTAATGTCTGATACGTCTCCTATCCGGGGACTATATGTTAAATGGATTTTTGACCTTCGGAAATGGAAGCGGAGCTTGCTCCTTCCACTCCATGCATCAACATGGTATTGCAGTGTTTCCATGAATGGTGCGCTCCCCATCTCGGGGATAAATAAGTCAAGTATAAAAAAAGAATTTGCTTCTTTTGTGCGTGAGTGACGGTGTTTTTTCTAATCCGTGTGTTTTAAAATTGCTGTGGTTTCGTTGGCTTTATTGGTTTAACGAAAAGCTTGCGTGGAAATGAACACGCTGATAAAGAAATGTTTTTGTAATGTATTTAATTATTTTCTTTACAAGTTTGCGGAGGTGATACGAGGACGAATTAAACATCCTCGACACAGCTGAAGGCGCAACAAAAGCGAACGAGACCGATTGGAATGTTAAAAACACCTGAAAACTTTTTTCACTACCCTTCATACTACAGCTGTCGAAACACCACAGCAACGTCGACAGACCTGGAAGCATAGCTGTACTTGTTTAACTCACAACGACAACGGGTAAGTCATTGAGCCCTGTGTTTTTATTTATCCACGTTCTAAAATTGCTATGCTTTCGTTGTTTCTTGATTGCTCTGTACATTTCTTTGTTTCTATTCCACGTAAAGTTACTTTGTAATAACGAAACCATATATTTGAATGCGCAATTTAAATCCATTTGATTTAAATTGTTTCACATATTTCACTCTACACGGTTCAACCGGGCTGGAAACGGAATAAAAACAGGGTAGATCTCGAAGAATGTTTGGTCTCAGACGTGGCTTCGTGCGCTTTCCACCTGGTCACACACAGTAAATGAAATGTTAGTCGGACGGCCTCCGGGGGCGCCGTCGATGTGATCGGTCACAGGAAGATGCGGCCGTCTGGCCTCAAAGGGTGTCGCTCATACTTACCTGGCAGGGGAGACACCATGATCATGAAGGTGGTTCACCCAGGGCGAGGCTCAGCCATTGCACTCCGGTTGGGCTGACCCTTTGCGAATTCCCCAAATGTGGGAATCTCGACTGCAAAATTTCTGATAGTGGGGGACTGCGTTCGCGCTCTCCCCTGACCTTTGTGTTAAAAATAGATTCGCTTGTCGTTTTACGTAAAATCCAAGAGACGTCTAACCACGGCCCAAGAATACATTAGTCATCAAAAAAGCGGCTATTCAACGACTACATAACTTTTAATAGACAGCGAATATGTGTCTAGGCTAAAACAAGGCTTAATTTGGGCTGTCAGTGAAAATCTAATAGCCGTTTGACCATTCCAAACGAATAGACTAGCCATTAAATAGAACCACAATCAAACGACTACATGTCTAAGAGCACAAAATAATGCTTAGATGATTCTTTTACTTCCAATATAAGAGGTTCTCGGGAATGGCAATCATCCAAACTAATAAATTATAAAGGCTTTTATAAGAAAATGACAACAGTTAAACAACCTAGACAGCGTTGGGCAATACAAAATGCTAATAAATACAAGACAAATTGAAATATTGTACATGCATGTACATTAAACAAGCCAACAAATCTGCCAATGGGCTACGACAATTTTTCTTGAATTAAGTGTTTATATCTAGATTTGTTTCTTACCCCTTTGGCAGATTTATTTGCTTGTTTTAAGCCCAAATTCTGAGTTTTTTCTCCCTAAAGGCTAGGTTTATTTTCTTAGGGCATTTTGCTCATCAAAAAATGCATCTTATTTTAAGACTTTCTAGATATTTGTATAGTTAAAACAGTTCGAAATAACAAGTAAGAAATGATTTTTTGCAATGTATTCATTCATTCGCTACCCTTCATACTACAGCTGTCGAAAAACCACAGCAACGTCGACAGACCTGGAAGCGTAGCTGTATTTGTTTAACTCACAAAGACAACGGGTAAAGTATTTTCTTGATTACCTAAATGACTTGCTGTAAGAAAATAAGTTTAGGTTTAAGGGGGGGAAATACAGTTTAAAGGGATATTTCAATTTATGATGATAATTCTGTCATCATTTACTCATGCATACAGGCTTACAACAACACGAGGATTAGTTTTTTTCTGAGTAACACAAAAGAAGGTATTTTGAGGAATGATGGTAAACCCACAGCAGATAGTCACCATTGACTTCCATAGTAGGAATAAAAAAATATGATGGAATTTAATAGGTACCATCAACCGTGTGCTAACCATCACTTTGCAAAATATTTTCTTCATCATTTATCACGATACTTCCAAAATATTTTTTCCTACTAAGTCAATATTTCATTATTTGCTTTACAAGCTTAAAAATGATGGTGACAGGATTCCATGGTAATCACAAACAGGTAAACAAGTAAAATAATCACTATTTACTTTTAAAAGCATTTTGAAAATTGCTTGCTTATGCTGGGAGTAAAGGTATTTCATGCAAAAGGTATTTCCTCTTTAAAAGGTAATGTATGCTTCTTTTAAAGCTGACACATTTGCCACATTAAAATAACAGAAATGTGTACTGTTTAAACTTTTTGGAGCCGGTGTGTCTGTGTTCTTGGGGCACACATCTACATGTAAAAGCAGAATTGCTTATTATTCTTCTCTATTTCTTGTATAGGTCAATTATGAGTGAAGAACCGTTCACCAAATGAAGACCGCAGCCAGGTGACGGGATCCTGTGGTAATCACAAACAGGTAAACCAGTAAAATAATCATCATTTAATGTTAAAATAATTTTGAAAATTGAAGTTCTGTGTGTTCTTATTGTACTTTATTTATTTCTGCAGGTAAGCACCATACCGTAAGCTTCATTCCCTTTATAACAGGTAAGGTTCATACTGTTTTATTCTTTTGTACTGTTTTATTCGTACTGTTTTAAATCATTCAGTAAATGCAAAGTTAAACTGATGTGTTTTTAATCTAGATTTAAAAGTGTCTACTGTTGAAGCACATCTGATCTCTTCTGAAAGCTGATAATAACTGAATGCTGAGGCACCTTGTTTTGAGTGAACCCTTGTTTTTTCTAAATGACCTGATCCTATTGATCCGAGTAATCGGTTTCATATTCGATTAGCATATCTGTCATGTATTGTAGCCATGAAGTGGTTTTTAAACAAGAAACAGTACTTTTTAAATCCATTGACCATTGCAATAATCGGCCCTGCTGGTGATGAAAGCATGAACAAGTTTCTCTAAGTCCTGTCTTGAGACAAAACCTCTAATTCTGGCAATATTTCTGAGATGGTAGTAAAAGCAGAATTCCTTATTATTTTTCTCTATCTCAGGCTCTACGGCATATATGTCATGATTTTATTTGTCTATTTATATGTCTATTTACAAGGACTGCCTTGGCCAAATGTTATTGTTAATTAATATTGAAGCAGTTATTTAACATAGGTCCTTTGAGTAGTGATTTGTGTAATGATCCATATGTCTATTTTTATGTATATTTTTAACTTAGGAATGTGATTTTAAAGCTCATATTTGTTATTGTATGACACCTCTCATGTTATGAAAGTAAAAAATAAATGTATTTTCTGATGTCTTGCATTTCTGTTTTTAAACTGTTAATCCTTATCAAGTGCTATACATTAGAAAGTGGATATAGAGTGAAATGCACACGGTGAATAATGAACGCAGACCTTCAGTGCCGGACCTCTGACCCGCTAACCTCCATCCCGACAGCCAGCGCCTTCTCCGGATGCCATTGCGGTATCGCTTCTCGGCTTTTTGGGTAAGATCGAGTGGACACCGGGGACTACACGTTTAAATGGATTTTTGACCTTCGGCTATGGAAGCGAGGCTTGTTCCGTCCACTCCGTGCATCGACTCTGGCGCTTTCCGGGGACAAATAAGGTGAGTTTAAAATCAGAGTTTGCTTCTTTAGTGCGTGGTTGCCAGTTTGTTTGCCAGTCCGTGGTCCATAATACGTTCCGCGTTCGTGGTCTCTCCATCGCTCAGTACTTTTCTGTGTTTCTATTTTACGTAAAGCTAACACCAAAACGATTGTGGAAGGCGCTATATAGATTGTTCTCAAAGAAAAAAAACGAGAAACAAACCCATGTGAATATGGGTCAAATTATCTAGGCGGAGCACTTCGTTCAAAGAAAAACGCAACAGAATTGTTTGCGTTGAACAAAGACAATGGTGCCTGCAGACATCGAATGTGTATTGTGGATAAAAAATGGCCAGTGGGGTGGGACAATTTTTCTTGAATTAAGTGTTTATGGGAAAAGTTCACGAATTTTTTCTTACCCTGTAGTCAGATTTATTTGCTTGTTTTAAGCATAAAATAACAGGAGAAGAAATTGTGTAGCGGGAGCAGAGGGTTTTTTTTCGTTCAAAGAAAAGCAGCGTGGCACGAATGAATGTTTGGCTGAAATGCTATCGTAATTTCCCCCTTAATTTTCCTTACAAACATGAAACCAGAGAGAAGGGTCAGTTGGCATCGAATTGCACCTTGTATTCGGTGATTGATTGAGGAAAAATATGCGTATGTGTATATATATACTTGTTTTGTTGAACAGAGACAATGGCCGCGTGCTCCAGCGTCACCTATATGCCTATTTCACAAAATGGCGGCTTTGACCGGAAGTAGGGAAAACATCGTTCAGGTTGCACCACTACGATGGCCACTCAATATAGTATGGACTGACAGCTGCTTTGTTTTCTCCTACACATGAATTTACTTGTAAAAATAACAATAACAGATATTGTCGATTGGTGTTATATTATTTTTTTAGCATTTCGTATTATCAAAATATATCATATGTTAGACAGCTTATCAATTTTAAATAAAATAACGAGACATACATAACTATTCGTGTCTGCTCCCGTTTATTGTAATGAGTGTGCACATTTGGAGAAATACTTAGAAATTTTACTTCTTATTTCTTTAGACTGAATAATTATTTCTTATTAATTCCAAAGTATGCGACCCGATGATCTAATCGTGGTGTTGTATGTGCTATTCCTCGTTTGTTTGCCTGCATCCATTGCTTTACGGCTTGCTTGTTGCGTTTAAATGCACATTTGATTTCTTTACCAGCATTGGATTTAGACCATTCAATGAGAAGAGTTAACAGCGTTTATTATGATTGATAAGCCCTCAACGGAGAATGAGGTCGGCATACATTAAAAGCCTTATTTTGTTTTTATCGTGTGCCTTCCAAAATGTATGCGACGAAACTTAAATCACGCAAAATATGAATGGTAACTAGACGTGCTTGTTGTGTGCAAGGAGTGCATTTATTTGTAAACTTTTGCTAAATCAAAATGGTTTATTTGTATTTGCTTTTTACCTGGGTTTTATCAGGTTCGCAGTCGGGACATTTTTAATCCATAGTGTATGCATAATTAATTTCAAAGAAATAAGAAGTAAAATGTGTAAGTATTCCTCAAAATGTGCTTTGGACTAAGTCCCCCGTCATCACAGCAAACGGGAGCAGACCCGAATAGGTATGGCTAGTTATTTTATTAAAAATTTCCAGCCGTCTGTAAATTTATGTTTGAAAGAAAAAAGTAAATTAATATCTTACTTACTGTTTTTGTCTTGTTTTCTAGTGAATATCTGACAATGCTTAAATGGAGATACATTTACTTGGTAAGCAAAGTGGCTTAAGATATTATGTATTGTAATAGAAAATTGTTATAAAAACGTTTTGTTTTTGCTGGGAATTCTTGTATATATTTCACAGCTATATAATTAATTATAATAACGCACTTTTTGTTGATAAACATGTTAAAAAATACATTAACACATAATAATGTGGCAACAAATCAAATGTGCATTTAAATGCAACAAGCAAAAATAAATAAATAAAGCAAATGCACGGAAAAGAAACGAGGAATAAAAGAAACACCGCGATTAAAAAAATCAGATCGCATACTTTGTAAAATAATTGAAATAAATTATAAAAATCAACAGGTTTATATTTAAAACAAATTAAAAATATCTGCCAGCGGGGTAAGAAAAATAAACTTAATTCTAGTTTCAACTTAATTCAATAATAAACTCAATTTAGGTTTATTTTTCTTACCCCACTGGCAGATATTTTTACTTGTTTTAAGCCTTAACCTATTACATTTTAGAATTTATTTCAGTAAACAAGACTTAAATTCTAAGCCACTTTGCTTATTAAGTAAATGTATCTCGATTTAAGAATTATTTTTTAACTCGAAAACATTAAGAAAATACTAAGTAAACGAACAAATTGGGATGTTCAAAACACTTAAATATTTTTTTTCACTCTACCCTTCATATTACAGCTGTCGAAAAACCACAGCAACGTTGACAGACCCGGAAGCCATGATACATTAGCAGTTTTTAAAATAAGTTAAATCTAGAATCCTTATTGGTTTTAGATACTTTAAAGCAATGAATGATCTTCTTTCTTTTGAATTGATTTGGTATTATGGAGGAGCTCTGTGTCTGGTTATTGAAGATGATTTGTTCTTTGCTCCTATGTTGGCTTATTTTTTTGTTATTTCCGTTACTATATATATTTTTTTCTTTGTTTTTTCTGATTTGAGGTTATGAAAATGTTTTAATTTGTAATAAAGGTTTTTTGAAAATTCTAAATTCTCTCTATCTCTCTCTCTCTCTCTCTCTCTCTCTCTCTCATGAGCGTGGATCAGATCCTGCATTAAAACATGAACTTCTGATTTGCTAGCTCAACGTTCTACCTCTGGGTTATACAATGAGAACGTATAGAGTTAAATGCCCGCTAGCCTCCACCCCAAAAGCCAGCGCCTTCGCCGGCTCCCCCTTTGGCTGCGTCTATTCCGGTATCGCTTCTCGGCCTTTTGGCTAAGATCAAGTGTAGTATCTGTTCTTATCAGTTTAATGTCTGATACGTCTCCTATCCGGGGACTATATGTTAAATGGATTTTTGACCTTCGGAAATGGAAGCGGAGCTTGCTCCTTCCACTCCATGCATCAACATGGTATTGCAGTGTTTCCATGAATGGTGCGCTCCCCATCTCGGGGATAAATAAGTCAAGTATAAAAAAAGAATTTGCTTCTTTTGTGCGTGAGTGACGGTGTTTTTTCTAATCCGTGTGTTTTAAAATTGCTGTGGTTTCGTTGGCTTTATTGGTTTAACGAAAAGCTTGCGTGGAAATGAACACGCTGATAAAGAAATGTTTTTGTAATGTATTTAATTATTTTCTTTACAAGTTTGCGGAGGTGATACGAGGACGAATTAAACATCCTCGACACAGCTGAAGGCGCAACAAAAGCGAACGAGACCGATTGGAATGTTAAAAACACCTGAAAACTTTTTTCACTACCCTTCATACTACAGCTGTCGAAACACCACAGCAACGTCGACAGACCTGGAAGCATAGCTGTACTTGTTTAACTCACAACGACAACGGGTAAGTCATTGAGCCCTGTGTTTTTATTTATCCACGTTCTAAAATTGCTATGCTTTCGTTGTTTCTTGATTGCTCTGTACATTTCTTTGTTTCTATTCCACGTAAAGTTACTTTGTAATAACGAAACCATATATTTGAATGCGCAATTTAAATCCATTTGATTTAAATTGTTTCACATATTTCACTCTACACGGTTCAACCGGGCTGGAAACGGAATAAAAACAGGGTAGATCTCGAAGAATGTTTGGTCTCAGACGTGGCTTCGTGCGCTTTCCACCTGGTCACACACAGTAAATGAAATGTTAGTCGGACGGCCTCCGGGGGCGCCGTCGATGTGATCGGTCACAGGAAGATGCGGCCGTCTGGCCTCAAAGGGTGTCGCTCATACTTACCTGGCAGGGGAGACACCATGATCATGAAGGTGGTTCACCCAGGGCGAGGCTCAGCCATTGCACTCCGGTTGGGCTGACCCTTTGCGAATTCCCCAAATGTGGGAATCTCGACTGCAAAATTTCTGATAGTGGGGGACTGCGTTCGCGCTCTCCCCTGACCTTTGTGTTAAAAATAGATTCGCTTGTCGTTTTACGTAAAATCCAAGAGACGTCTAACCACGGCCCAAGAATACATTAGTCATCAAAAAAGCGGCTATTCAACGACTACATAACTTTTAATAGACAGCGAATATGTGTCTAGGCTAAAACAAGGCTTAATTTGGGCTGTCAGTGAAAATCTAATAGCCGTTTGACCATTCCAAACGAATAGACTAGCCATTAAATAGAACCACAATCAAACGACTACATGTCTAAGAGCACAAAATAATGCTTAGATGATTCTTTTACTTCCAATATAAGAGGTTCTCGGGAATGGCAATCATCCAAACTAATAAATTATAAAGGCTTTTATAAGAAAATGACAACAGTTAAACAACCTAGACAGCGTTGGGCAATACAAAATGCTAATAAATACAAGACAAATTGAAATATTGTACATGCATGTACATTAAACAAGCCAACAAATCTGCCAATGGGCTACGACAATTTTTCTTGAATTAAGTGTTTATATCTAGATTTGTTTCTTACCCCTTTGGCAGATTTATTTGCTTGTTTTAAGCCCAAATTCTGAGTTTTTTCTCCCTAAAGGCTAGGTTTATTTTCTTAGGGCATTTTGCTCATCAAAAAATGCATCTTATTTTAAGACTTTCTAGATATTTGTATAGTTAAAACAGTTCGAAATAACAAGTAAGAAATGATTTTTTGCAATGTATTCATTCATTCGCTACCCTTCATACTACAGCTGTCGAAAAACCACAGCAACGTCGACAGACCTGGAAGCGTAGCTGTATTTGTTTAACTCACAAAGACAACGGGTAAAGTATTTTCTTGATTACCTAAATGACTTGCTGTAAGAAAATAAGTTTAGGTTTAAGGGGGGGAAATACAGTTTAAAGGGATATTTCAATTTATGATGATAATTCTGTCATCATTTACTCATGCATACAGGCTTACAACAACACGAGGATTAGTTTTTTTCTGAGTAACACAAAAGAAGGTATTTTGAGGAATGATGGTAAACCCACAGCAGATAGTCACCATTGACTTCCATAGTAGGAATAAAAAAATATGATGGAATTTAATAGGTACCATCAACCGTGTGCTAACCATCACTTTGCAAAATATTTTCTTCATCATTTATCACGATACTTCCAAAATATTTTTTCCTACTAAGTCAATATTTCATTATTTGCTTTACAAGCTTAAAAATGATGGTGACAGGATTCCATGGTAATCACAAACAGGTAAACAAGTAAAATAATCACTATTTACTTTTAAAAGCATTTTGAAAATTGCTTGCTTATGCTGGGAGTAAAGGTATTTCATGCAAAAGGTATTTCCTCTTTAAAAGGTAATGTATGCTTCTTTTAAAGCTGACACATTTGCCACATTAAAATAACAGAAATGTGTACTGTTTAAACTTTTTGGAGCCGGTGTGTCTGTGTTCTTGGGGCACACATCTACATGTAAAAGCAGAATTGCTTATTATTCTTCTCTATTTCTTGTATAGGTCAATTATGAGTGAAGAACCGTTCACCAAATGAAGACCGCAGCCAGGTGACGGGATCCTGTGGTAATCACAAACAGGTAAACCAGTAAAATAATCATCATTTAATGTTAAAATAATTTTGAAAATTGAAGTTCTGTGTGTTCTTATTGTACTTTATTTATTTCTGCAGGTAAGCACCATACCGTAAGCTTCATTCCCTTTATAACAGGTAAGGTTCATACTGTTTTATTCTTTTGTACTGTTTTATTCGTACTGTTTTAAATCATTCAGTAAATGCAAAGTTAAACTGATGTGTTTTTAATCTAGATTTAAAAGTGTCTACTGTTGAAGCACATCTGATCTCTTCTGAAAGCTGATAATAACTGAATGCTGAGGCACCTTGTTTTGAGTGAACCCTTGTTTTTTCTAAATGACCTTGACCCTATTGATCCGAGTAATCGGTTTCATATTCGATTAGCATATCTGTCATGTATTGTAGCCATGAAGTGGTTTTTAAACAAGAAACAGTACTTTTTAAATCCATTGACCATTGCAATAATCGGCCCTGCTGGTGATGAAAGCATGAACAAGTTTCTCTAAGTCCTGTCTTGAGACAAAACCTCTAATTCTGGCAATATTTCTGAGATGGTAGTAAAAGCAGAATTCCTTATTATTTTTCTCTATCTCAGGCTCTACGGCATATATGTCATGATTTTATTTGTCTATTTATATGTCTATTTACAAGGACTGCCTTGGCCAAATGTTATTGTTAATTAATATTGAAGCAGTTATTTAACATAGGTCCTTTGAGTAGTGATTTGTGTAATGATCCATATGTCTATTTTTATGTATATTTTTAACTTAGGAATGTGATTTTAAAGCTCATATTTGTTATTGTATGACACCTCTCATGTTATGAAAGTAAAAAATAAATGTATTTTCTGATGTCTTGCATTTCTGTTTTTAAACTGTTAATCCTTATCAAGTGCTATACATTAGAAAGTGGATATAGAGTGAAATGCACACGGTGAATAATGAACGCAGACCTTCAGTGCCGGACCTCTGACCCGCTAACCTCCATCCCGACAGCCAGCGCCTTCTCCGGATGCCATTGCGGTATCGCTTCTCGGCTTTTTGGGTAAGATCGAGTGGACACCGGGGACTACACGTTTAAATGGATTTTTGACCTTCGGCTATGGAAGCGAGGCTTGTTCCGTCCACTCCGTGCATCGACTCTGGCGCTTTCCGGGGACAAATAAGGTGAGTTTAAAATCAGAGTTTGCTTCTTTAGTGCGTGGTTGCCAGTTTGTTTGCCAGTCCGTGGTCCATAATACGTTCCGCGTTCGTGGTCTCTCCATCGCTCAGTACTTTTCTGTGTTTCTATTTTACGTAAAGCTAACACCAAAACGATTGTGGAAGGCGCTATATAGATTGTTCTCAAAGAAAAAAAACGAGAAACAAACCCATGTGAATATGGGTCAAATTATCTAGGCGGAGCACTTCGTTCAAAGAAAAACGCAACAGAATTGTTTGCGTTGAACAAAGACAATGGTGCCTGCAGACATCGAATGTGTATTGTGGATAAAAAATGGCCAGTGGGGTGGGACAATTTTTCTTGAATTAAGTGTTTATGGGAAAAGTTCACGAATTTTTTCTTACCCTGTAGTCAGATTTATTTGCTTGTTTTAAGCATAAAATAACAGGAGAAGAAATTGTGTAGCGGGAGCAGAGGGTTTTTTTTCGTTCAAAGAAAAGCAGCGTGGCACGAATGAATGTTTGGCTGAAATGCTATCGTAATTTCCCCCTTAATTTTCCTTACAAACATGAAACCAGAGAGAAGGGTCAGTTGGCATCGAATTGCACCTTGTATTCGGTGATTGATTGAGGAAAAATATGCGTATGTGTATATATATACTTGTTTTGTTGAACAGAGACAATGGCCGCGTGCTCCAGCGTCACCTATATGCCTATTTCACAAAATGGCGGCTTTGACCGGAAGTAGGGAAAACATCGTTCAGGTTGCACCACTACGATGGCCACTCAATATAGTATGGACTGACAGCTGCTTTGTTTTCTCCTACACATGAATTTACTTGTAAAAATAACAATAACAGATATTGTCGATTGGTGTTATATTATTTTTTTAGCATTTCGTATTATCAAAATATATCATATGTTAGACAGCTTATCAATTTTAAATAAAATAACGAGACATACATAACTATTCGTGTCTGCTCCCGTTTATTGTAATGAGTGTGCACATTTGGAGAAATACTTAGAAATTTTACTTCTTATTTCTTTAGACTGAATAATTATTTCTTATTAATTCCAAAGTATGCGACCCGATGATCTAATCGTGGTGTTGTATGTGCTATTCCTCGTTTGTTTGCCTGCATCCATTGCTTTACGGCTTGCTTGTTGCGTTTAAATGCACATTTGATTTCTTTACCAGCATTGGATTTAGACCATTCAATGAGAAGAGTTAACAGCGTTTATTATGATTGATAAGCCCTCAACGGAGAATGAGGTCGGCATACATTAAAAGCCTTATTTTGTTTTTATCGTGTGCCTTCCAAAATGTATGCGACGAAACTTAAATCACGCAAAATATGAATGGTAACTAGACGTGCTTGTTGTGTGCAAGGAGTGCATTTATTTGTAAACTTTTGCTAAATCAAAATGGTTTATTTGTATTTGCTTTTTACCTGGGTTTTATCAGGTTCGCAGTCGGGACATTTTTAATCCATAGTGTATGCATAATTAATTTCAAAGAAATAAGAAGTAAAATGTGTAAGTATTCCTCAAAATGTGCTTTGGACTAAGTCCCCCGTCATCACAGCAAACGGGAGCAGACCCGAATAGGTATGGCTAGTTATTTTATTAAAAATTTCCAGCCGTCTGTAAATTTATGTTTGAAAGAAAAAAGTAAATTAATATCTTACTTACTGTTTTTGTCTTGTTTTCTAGTGAATATCTGACAATGCTTAAATGGAGATACATTTACTTGGTAAGCAAAGTGGCTTAAGATATTATGTATTGTAATAGAAAATTGTTATAAAAACGTTTTGTTTTTGCTGGGAATTCTTGTATATATTTCACAGCTATATAATTAATTATAATAACGCACTTTTTGTTGATAAACATGTTAAAAAATACATTAACACATAATAATGTGGCAACAAATCAAATGTGCATTTAAATGCAACAAGCAAAAATAAATAAATAAAGCAAATGCACGGAAAAGAAACGAGGAATAAAAGAAACACCGCGATTAAAAAAATCAGATCGCATACTTTGTAAAATAATTGAAATAAATTATAAAAATCAACAGGTTTATATTTAAAACAAATAAAAAATATCTGCCAGCGGGGTAAGAAAAATAAACTTAATTCTAGTTTCAACTTAATTCAATAATAAACTCAATTTAGGTTTATTTTTCTTACCCCACTGGCAGATATTTTTACTTGTTTTAAGCCTTAACCTATTACATTTTAGAATTTATTTCAGTAAACAAGACTTAAATTCTAAGCCACTTTGCTTATTAAGTAAATGTATCTCGATTTAAGAATTATTTTTTAACTCGAAAACATTAAGAAAATACTAAGTAAACGAACAAATTGGGATGTTCAAAACACTTAAATATTTTTTTTCACTCTACCCTTCATATTACAGCTGTCGAAAAACCACAGCAACGTTGACAGACCCGGAAGCCATGATACATTAGCAGTTTTTAAAATAAGTTAAATCTAGAATCCTTATTGGTTTTAGATACTTTAAAGCAATGAATGATCTTCTTTCTTTTGAATTGATTTGGTATTATGGAGGAGCTCTGTGTCTGGTTATTGAAGATGATTTGTTCTTTGCTCCTATGTTGGCTTATTTTTTTGTTATTTCCGTTACTATATATATTTTTTTCTTTGTTTTTTCTGATTTGAGGTTATGAAAATGTTTTAATTTGTAATAAAGGTTTTTTGAAAATTCTAAATTCTCTCTATCTCTCTCTCTCTCTCTCTCTCTCTCTCATGAGCGTGGATCAGATCCTGCATTAAAACATGAACTTCTGATTTGCTAGCTCAACGTTCTACCTCTGGGTTATACAATGAGAACGTATAGAGTTAAATGCCCGCTAGCCTCCACCCCAAAAGCCAGCGCCTTCGCCGGCTCCCCCTTTGGCTGCGTCTATTCCGGTATCGCTTCTCGGCCTTTTGGCTAAGATCAAGTGTAGTATCTGTTCTTATCAGTTTAATGTCTGATACGTCTCCTATCCGGGGACTATATGTTAAATGGATTTTTGACCTTCGGAAATGGAAGCGGAGCTTGCTCCTTCCACTCCATGCATCAACATGGTATTGCAGTGTTTCCATGAATGGTGCGCTCCCCATCTCGGGGATAAATAAGTCAAGTATAAAAAAAGAATTTGCTTCTTTTGTGCGTGAGTGACGGTGTTTTTTCTAATCCGTGTGTTTTAAAATTGCTGTGGTTTCGTTGGCTTTATTGGTTTAACGAAAAGCTTGCGTGGAAATGAACACGCTGATAAAGAAATGTTTTTGTAATGTATTTAATTATTTTCTTTACAAGTTTGCGGAGGTGATACGAGGACGAATTAAACATCCTCGACACAGCTGAAGGCGCAACAAAAGCGAACGAGACCGATTGGAATGTTAAAAACACCTGAAAACTTTTTTCACTACCCTTCATACTACAGCTGTCGAAACACCACAGCAACGTCGACAGACCTGGAAGCATAGCTGTACTTGTTTAACTCACAACGACAACGGGTAAGTCATTGAGCCCTGTGTTTTTATTTATCCACGTTCTAAAATTGCTATGCTTTCGTTGTTTCTTGATTGCTCTGTACATTTCTTTGTTTCTATTCCACGTAAAGTTACTTTGTAATAACGAAACCATATATTTGAATGCGCAATTTAAATCCATTTGATTTAAATTGTTTCACATATTTCACTCTACACGGTTCAACCGGGCTGGAAACGGAATAAAAACAGGGTAGATCTCGAAGAATGTTTGGTCTCAGACGTGGCTTCGTGCGCTTTCCACCTGGTCACACACAGTAAATGAAATGTTAGTCGGACGGCCTCCGGGGGCGCCGTCGATGTGATCGGTCACAGGAAGATGCGGCCGTCTGGCCTCAAAGGGTGTCGCTCATACTTACCTGGCAGGGGAGACACCATGATCATGAAGGTGGTTCACCCAGGGCGAGGCTCAGCCATTGCACTCCGGTTGGGCTGACCCTTTGCGAATTCCCCAAATGTGGGAATCTCGACTGCAAAATTTCTGATAGTGGGGGACTGCGTTCGCGCTCTCCCCTGACCTTTGTGTTAAAAATAGATTCGCTTGTCGTTTTACGTAAAATCCAAGAGACGTCTAACCACGGCCCAAGAATACATTAGTCATCAAAAAAGCGGCTATTCAACGACTACATAACTTTTAATAGACAGCGAATATGTGTCTAGGCTAAAACAAGGCTTAATTTGGGCTGTCAGTGAAAATCTAATAGCCGTTTGACCATTCCAAACGAATAGACTAGCCATTAAATAGAACCACAATCAAACGGCTACATGTCTAAGAGCACAAAATAATGCTTAGATGATTCTTTTACTTCCAATATAAGAGGTTCTCGGGAATGGCAATCATCCAAACTAATAAATTATAAAGGCTTTTATAAGAAAATGACAACAGTTAAACAACCTAGACAGCGTTGGGCAATACAAAATGCTAATAAATACAAGACAAATTGAAATATTGTACATGCATGTACATTAAACAAGCCAACAAATCTGCCAATGGGCTACGACAATTTTTCTTGAATTAAGTGTTTATATCTAGATTTGTTTCTTACCCCTTTGGCAGATTTATTTGCTTGTTTTAAGCCCAAATTCTGAGTTTTTTCTCCCTAAAGGCTAGGTTTATTTTCTTAGGGCATTTTGCTCATCAAAAAATGCATCTTATTTTAAGACTTTCTAGATATTTGTATAGTTAAAACAGTTCGAAATAACAAGTAAGAAATGATTTTTTGCAATGTATTCATTCATTCGCTACCCTTCATACTACAGCTGTCGAAAAACCACAGCAACGTCGACAGACCTGGAAGCGTAGCTGTATTTGTTTAACTCACAAAGACAACGGGTAAAGTATTTTCTTGATTACCTAAATGACTTGCTGTAAGAAAATAAGTTTAGGTTTAAGGGGGGGAAATACAGTTTAAAGGGATATTTCAATTTATGATGATAATTCTGTCATCATTTACTCATGCATACAGGCTTACAACAACACGAGGATTAGTTTTTTTCTGAGTAACACAAAAGAAGGTATTTTGAGGAATGATGGTAAACCCACAGCAGATAGTCACCATTGACTTCCATAGTAGGAATAAAAAAATATGATGGAATTTAATAGGTACCATCAACCGTGTGCTAACCATCACTTTGCAAAATATTTTCTTCATCATTTATCACGATACTTCCAAAATATTTTTTCCTACTAAGTCAATATTTCATTATTTGCTTTACAAGCTTAAAAATGATGGTGACAGGATTCCATGGTAATCACAAACAGGTAAACAAGTAAAATAATCACTATTTACTTTTAAAAGCATTTTGAAAATTGCTTGCTTATGCTGGGAGTAAAGGTATTTCATGCAAAAGGTATTTCCTCTTTAAAAGGTAATGTATGCTTCTTTTAAAGCTGACACATTTGCCACATTAAAATAACAGAAATGTGTACTGTTTAAACTTTTTGGAGCCGGTGTGTCTGTGTTCTTGGGGCACACATCTACATGTAAAAGCAGAATTGCTTATTATTCTTCTCTATTTCTTGTATAGGTCAATTATGAGTGAAGAACCGTTCACCAAATGAAGACCGCAGCCAGGTGACGGGATCCTGTGGTAATCACAAACAGGTAAACCAGTAAAATAATCATCATTTAATGTTAAAATAATTTTGAAAATTGAAGTTCTGTGTGTTCTTATTGTACTTTATTTATTTCTGCAGGTAAGCACCATACCGTAAGCTTCATTCCCTTTATAACAGGTAAGGTTCATACTGTTTTATTCTTTTGTACTGTTTTATTCGTACTGTTTTAAATCATTCAGTAAATGCAAAGTTAAACTGATGTGTTTTTAATCTAGATTTAAAAGTGTCTACTGTTGAAGCACATCTGATCTCTTCTGAAAGCTGATAATAACTGAATGCTGAGGCACCTTGTTTTGAGTGAACCCTTGTTTTTTCTAAATGACCTGACCCTATTGATCCGAGTAATCGGTTTCATATTCGATTAGCATATCTGTCATGTATTGTAGCCATGAAGTGGTTTTTAAACAAGAAACAGTACTTTTTAAATCCATTGACCATTGCAATAATCGGCCCTGCTGGTGATGAAAGCATGAACAAGTTTCTCTAAGTCCTGTCTTGAGACAAAACCTCTAATTCTGGCAATATTTCTGAGATGGTAGTAAAAGCAGAATTCCTTATTATTTTTCTCTATCTCAGGCTCTACGGCATATATGTCATGATTTTATTTGTCTATTTATATGTCTATTTACAAGGACTGCCTTGGCCAAATGTTATTGTTAATTAATATTGAAGCAGTTATTTAACATAGGTCCTTTGAGTAGTGATTTGTGTAATGATCCATATGTCTATTTTTATGTATATTTTTAACTTAGGAATGTGATTTTAAAGCTCATATTTGTTATTGTATGACACCTCTCATGTTATGAAAGTAAAAAATAAATGTATTTTCTGATGTCTTGCATTTCTGTTTTTAAACTGTTAATCCTTATCAAGTGCTATACATTAGAAAGTGGATATAGAGTGAAATGCACACGGTGAATAATGAACGCAGACCTTCAGTGCCGGACCTCTGACCCGCTAACCTCCATCCCGACAGCCAGCGCCTTCTCCGGATGCCATTGCGGTATCGCTTCTCGGCTTTTTGGGTAAGATCGAGTGGACACCGGGGACTACACGTTTAAATGGATTTTTGACCTTCGGCTATGGAAGCGAGGCTTGTTCCGTCCACTCCGTGCATCGACTCTGGCGCTTTCCGGGGACAAATAAGGTGAGTTTAAAATCAGAGTTTGCTTCTTTAGTGCGTGGTTGCCAGTTTGTTTGCCAGTCCGTGGTCCATAATACGTTCCGCGTTCGTGGTCTCTCCATCGCTCAGTACTTTTCTGTGTTTCTATTTTACGTAAAGCTAACACCAAAACGATTGTGGAAGGCGCTATATAGATTGTTCTCAAAGAAAAAAAACGAGAAACAAACCCATGTGAATATGGGTCAAATTATCTAGGCGGAGCACTTCGTTCAAAGAAAAACGCAACAGAATTGTTTGCGTTGAACAAAGACAATGGTGCCTGCAGACATCGAATGTGTATTGTGGATAAAAAATGGCCAGTGGGGTGGGACAATTTTTCTTGAATTAAGTGTTTATGGGAAAAGTTCACGAATTTTTTCTTACCCTGTAGTCAGATTTATTTGCTTGTTTTAAGCATAAAATAACAGGAGAAGAAATTGTGTAGGGGGAGCAGAGGGTTTTTTTTCGTTCAAAGAAAAGCAGCGTGGCACGAATGAATGTTTGGCTGAAATGCTATCGTAATTTCCCCCTTAATTTTCCTTACAAACATGAAACCAGAGAGAAGGGTCAGTTGGCATCGAATTGCACCTTGTATTCGGTGATTGATTGAGGAAAAATATGCGTATGTGTATATATATACTTGTTTTGTTGAACAGAGACAATGGCCGCGTGCTCCAGCGTCACCTATATGCCTATTTCACAAAATGGCGGCTTTGACCGGAAGTAGGGAAAACATCGTTCAGGTTGCACCACTACGATGGCCACTCAATATAGTATGGACTGACAGCTGCTTTGTTTTCTCCTACACATGAATTTACTTGTAAAAATAACAATAACAGATATTGTCGATTGGTGTTATATTATTTTTTTAGCATTTCGTATTATCAAAATATATCATATGTTAGACAGCTTATCAATTTTAAATAAAATAACGAGACATACATAACTATTCGTGTCTGCTCCCGTTTATTGTAATGAGTGTGCACATTTGGAGAAATACTTAGACATTTTACTTCTTATTTCTTTAGACTGAATAATTATTTCTTATTAATTCCAAAGTATGCGACCCGATGATCTAATCGTGGTGTTGTATGTGCTATTCCTCGTTTGTTTGCCTGCATCCATTGCTTTACGGCTTGCTTGTTGCGTTTAAATGCACATTTGATTTCTTTACCAGCATTGGATTTAGACCATTCAATGAGAAGAGTTAACAGCGTTTATTATGATTGATAAGCCCTCAACGGAGAATGAGGTCGGCATACATTAAAAGCCTTATTTTGTTTTTATCGTGTGCCTTCCAAAATGTATGCGACGAAACTTAAATCACGCAAAATATGAATGGTAACTAGACGTGCTTGTTGTGTGCAAGGAGTGCATTTATTTGTAAACTTTTGCTAAATCAAAATGGTTTATTTGTATTTGCTTTTTACCTGGGTTTTATCAGGTTCGCAGTCGGGACATTTTTAATCCATAGTGTATGCATAATTAATTTCAAAGAAATAAGAAGTAAAATGTGTAAGTATTCCTCAAAATGTGCTTTGGACTAAGTCCCCCGTCATCACAGCAAACGGGAGCAGACCCGAATAGGTATGGCTAGTTATTTTATTAAAAATTTCCAGCCGTCTGTAAATTTATGTTTGAAAGAAAAAAGTAAATTAATATCTTACTTACTGTTTTTGTCTTGTTTTCTAGTGAATATCTGACAATGCTTAAATGGAGATACATTTACTTGGTAAGCAAAGTGGCTTAAGATATTATGTATTGTAATAGAAAATTGTTATAAAAACGTTTTGTTTTTGCTGGGAATTCTTGTATATATTTCACAGCTATATAATTAATTATAATAACGCACTTTTTGTTGATAAACATGTTAAAAAATACATTAACACATAATAATGTGGCAACAAATCAAATGTGCATTTAAATGCAACAAGCAAAAATAAATAAATAAAGCAAATGCACGGAAAAGAAACGAGGAATAAAAGAAACACCGCGATTAAAAAAATCAGATCGCATACTTTGTAAAATAATTGAAATAAATTATAAAAATCAACAGGTTTATATTTAAAACAAATTAAAAATATCTGCCAGCAGGGTAAGAAAAATAAACTTAATTCTAGTTTCAACTTAATTCAATAATAAACTCAATTTAGGTTTATTTTTCTTACCCCACTGGCAGATATTTTTACTTGTTTTAAGCCTTAACCTATTACATTTTAGAATTTATTTCAGTAAACAAGACTTAAATTCTAAGCCACTTTGCTTATTAAGTAAATGTATCTCGATTTAAGAATTATTTTTTAACTCGAAAACATTAAGAAAATACTAAGTAAACGAACAAATTGGGATGTTCAAAACACTTAAATATTTTTTTTCACTCTACCCTTCATATTACAGCTGTCGAAAAACCACAGCAACGTTGACAGACCCGGAAGCCATGATACATTAGCAGTTTTTAAAATAAGTTAAATCTAGAATCCTTATTGGTTTTAGATACTTTAAAGCAATGAATGATCTTCTTTCTTTTGAATTGATTTGGTATTATGGAGGAGCTCTGTGTCTGGTTATTGAAGATGATTTGTTCTTTGCTCCTATGTTGGCTTATTTTTTTGTTATTTCCGTTACTATATATATTTTTTCTTTGTTTTTTCTGATTTGAGGTTATGAAAATGTTTTAATTTGTAATAAAGGTTTTTTGAAAATTCTAAATTCTCTCTATCTCTCTCTCTCTCTCTCTCTCTCTCTCTCTCTCATGAGCGTGGATCAGATCCTGCATTAAAACATGAACTTCTGATTTGCTAGCTCAACGTTCTACCTCTGGGTTATACAATGAGAACGTATAGAGTTAAATGCCCGCTAGCCTCCACCCCAAAAGCCAGCGCCTTCGCCGGCTCCCCCTTTGGCTGCGTCTATTCCGGTATCGCTTCTCGGCCTTTTGGCTAAGATCAAGTGTAGTATCTGTTCTTATCAGTTTAATGTCTGATACGTCTCCTATCCGGGGACTATATGTTAAATGGATTTTTGACCTTCGGAAATGGAAGCGGAGCTTGCTCCTTCCACTCCATGCATCAACATGGTATTGCAGTGTTTCCATGAATGGTGCGCTCCCCATCTCGGGGATAAATAAGTCAAGTATAAAAAAAGAATTTGCTTCTTTTGTGCGTGAGTGACGGTGTTTTTTCTAATCCGTGTGTTTTAAAATTGCTGTGGTTTCGTTGGCTTTATTGGTTTAACGAAAAGCTTGCGTGGAAATGAACACGCTGATAAAGAAATGTTTTTGTAATGTATTTAATTATTTTCTTTACAAGTTTGCGGAGGTGATACGAGGACGAATTAAACATCCTCGACACAGCTGAAGGCGCAACAAAAGCGAACGAGACCGATTGGAATGTTAAAAACACCTGAAAACTTTTTTCACTACCCTTCATACTACAGCTGTCGAAACACCACAGCAACGTCGACAGACCTGGAAGCATAGCTGTACTTGTTTAACTCACAACGACAACGGGTAAGTCATTGAGCCCTGTGTTTTTATTTATCCACGTTCTAAAATTGCTATGCTTTCGTTGTTTCTTGATTGCTCTGTACATTTCTTTGTTTCTATTCCACGTAAAGTTACTTTGTAATAACGAAACCATATATTTGAATGCGCAATTTAAATCCATTTGATTTAAATTGTTTCACATATTTCACTCTACACGGTTCAACCGGGCTGGAAACGGAATAAAAACAGGGTAGATCTCGAAGAATGTTTGGTCTCAGACGTGGCTTCGTGCGCTTTCCACCTGGTCACACACAGTAAATGAAATGTTAGTCGGACGGCCTCCGGGGGCGCCGTCGATGTGATCGGTCACAGGAAGATGCGGCCGTCTGGCCTCAAAGGGTGTCGCTCATACTTACCTGGCAGGGGAGACACCATGATCATGAAGGTGGTTCACCCAGGGCGAGGCTCAGCCATTGCACTCCGGTTGGGCTGACCCTTTGCGAATTCCCCAAATGTGGGAATCTCGACTGCAAAATTTCTGATAGTGGGGCACTGCGTTCGCGCTCTCCCCTGACCTTTGTGTTAAAAATAGATTCGCTTGTCGTTTTACGTAAAATCCAAGAGACGTCTAACCACGGCCCAAGAATACATTAGTCATCAAAAAAGCGGCTATTCAACGACTACATAACTTTTAATAGACAGCGAATAAGTGTCTAGGCTAAAACAAGGCTTAATTTGGGCTGTCAGTGAAAATCTAATAGCCGTTTGACCATTCCAAAATGAATAGACTAGCCATTAAATAGAACCACAATCAAACGGCTACATGTCTAAGAGCATAAAATAATGCTTAGATGATTCTTTTACTTCCAATATAAGAGGTTCTCGGGAACGGCAATCATCCAAACTAATAAATTATAAAGGCTTTTATAAGAAAATGACAACAGTTAAACAACCTAGACAGCGTTGGGCAATACAAAATGCTAATAAATACAAGACAAATTGAAATATTGTACATGCATGTACATTAAACAAGCCAACAAATCTGCCAATGGGCTACGACAATTTTTCTTGAATTAAGTGTTTATATCTAGATTTGTTTCTTACCCCTTTGGCAGATTTATTTGCTTGTTTTAAGCCCAAATTCTGAGTTTTTTCTCCCTAAAGGCTAGGTTTATTTTCTTAGGGCATTTTGCTCATCAAAAAATGCATCTTATTTTAAGACTTTCTAGATATTTGTATAGTTAAAACAGTTCGAAATAACAAGTAAGAAAAGATTTTTTGCAATGTATTCATTCATTCGCTACCCTTCATACTACAGCTGTCGAAAAACCACAGCAACGTCGACAGACCTGGAAGCGTAGCTGTATTTGTTTAACTCACAAAGACAACGGGTAAAGTATTTTCTTGATTACCTAAATGACTTGCTGTAGGAAAATAAGTTTAGGTTTAAGGGGGGAAATACAGTTTAAAGGGATATTTCAATTTATGATGATAATTCTGTCATCATTTACTCATGCATACAGGCTTACAACAACACGAGGATTACTTTTTTTCTGAGTAACACAAAAGAAGGTATTTTGAGGAATGATGGTAAACCCACAGCAGATAGTCACCATTGACTTCCATAGTAGGAATAAAAAAATATGATGGAATTTAATAGGTACCATCAACCGTGTGCTAACCATCACTTTGCAAAATATTTTCTTCATCATTTATCACGATACTTCCAAAATAATTTTTCCTACTAAGTCAATATTTCATTATTTGCTTTACAAGCTTAAAAATGATGGTGACAGGATTCCATGGTAATCACAAACAGGTAAACAAGTAAAATAATCACTATTTACTTTTAAAAGCATTTTGAAAATTGCTTGCTTATGCTGGGAGTAAAGGTATTTCATGCAAAAGGTATTTCCTCTTTAAAAGGTAATGTATGCTGCTTTTAAAGCTGACACATTTGCCACATTAAAATAACAGAAATGTGTACTGTTTAAACTTTTTGGAGCCGGTGTGTCTGTGTTCTTGGGGCACACATCTACATGTAAAAGCAGAATTGCTTATTATTCTTCTCTATTTCTTGTATAGGTCAATTATGAGTGAAGAACCGTTCACCAAATGAAGACCGCAGCCAGGTGACGGGATCCTGTGGTAATCACAAACAGGTAAACCAGTAAAATAATCATCATTTAATGTTAAAATAATTTTGAAAATTGAAGTTCTGTGTGTTCTTATTGTACTTTATTTATTTCTGCAGGTAAGCACCATACCGTAAGCTTCATTCCCTTTATAACAGGTAAGGTTCATACTGTTTTATTCTTTTGTACTGTTTTATTCGTACTGTTTTAAATCATTCAGTAAATGCAAAGTTAAACTGATGTGTTTTTAATCTAGATTTAAAAGTGTCTACTGTTGAAGCACATCTGATCTCTTCTGAAAGCTGATAATAACTGAATGCTGAGGCACCTTGTTTTGAGTGAACCCTTGTTTTTTCTAAATGACCTGACCCTATTGATCCGAGTAATCGGTTTCATATTCGATTAGCATATCTGTCATGTATTGTAGCCATGAAGTGGTTTTTAAACAAGAAACAGTACTTTTTAAATCCATTGACCATTGCAATAATCGGCCCTGCTGGTGATGAAAGCATGAACAAGTTTCTCTAAGTCCTGTCTTCAGACAAAACCTCTAATTCTGGCAATATTTCTGAGATGGTAGTAAAAGCAGAATTCCTTATTATTTTTCTCTATCTCAGGCTCTACGGCATATATGTCATGATTTTATTTGTCTATTTATATGTCTATTTACAAGGACTGCCTTGGCCAAATGTTATTGTTAATTAATATTGAAGCAGTTATTTAACATAGGTCCTTTGAGTAGTGATTTGTGTAATGATCCATATGTCTATTTTTATGTATATTTTTAACTTAGGAATGTGATTTTAAAGCTCATATTTGTTATTGTATGACACCTCTCATGTTATGAAAGTAAAAAATAAATGTATTTTCTGATGTCTTGCATTTCTGTTTTTAAACTGTTAATCCTTATCAAGTGCTATACATTAGAAAGTGGATATAGAGTGAAATGCACACGGCGAATAATGAACGCAGACCTTCAGTGCCGGACCTCTGACCCGCTAACCTCCATCCCGACAGCCAGCGCCTTCTCCGGATGCCATTGCGGTATCGCTTCTCGTCTTTTTGGGTAAGATCGAGTGGACACCGGGGACTACACGTTTAAATGGATTTTTGACCTTCGGCTATGGAAGCGAGGCTTGTTCCGTCCACTCCGTGCATCGACTCTGGCGCTTTCCGGGGACAAATAAGGTGAGTTTAAAATCAGAGTTTGCTTCTTTAGTGCGTGGTTGCCAGTTTGTTTGCCAGTCCGTGGTCCATAATACGTTCCGCGTTCGTGGTCTCTCCATCGCTCAGTACTTTTCTGTGTTTCTATTTTACGTAAAGCTAACACCAAAACGATTGTGGAAGGCGCTATATAGATTGTTCTCAAAGAAAAAAAACGAGAAACAAACCCATGTGAATATGGGTCAAATTATCTAGGCGGAGCACTTCGTTCAAAGAAAAACGCAACAGAATTGTTTGCGTTGAACAAAGACAATGGTGCCTGCAGACATCGAATGTGTATTGTGGATAAAAAATGGCCAGTGGGGTGGGACAATTTTTCTTGAATTAAGTGTTTATGGGAAAAGTTCACGAATTTTTTCTTACCCTGTAGTCAGATTTATTTGCTTGTTTTAAGCATAAAATAACAGGAGAAGAAATTGTGTAGGGGGAGCAGAGGGTTTTTTTTCGTTCAAAGAAAAGCAGCGTGGCACGAATGAATGTTTGGCTGAAATGCTATCGTAATTTCCCCCTTAATTTTCCTTACAAACATGAAACCAGAGAGAAGGGTCAGTTGGCATCGAATTGCACCTTGTATTCGGTGATTGATTGAGGAAAAATATGCGTATGTGTATATATATACTTGTTTTGTTGAACAGAGACAATGGCCGCGTGCTCCAGCGTCACCTATATGCCTATTTCACAAAATGGCGGCTTTGACCGGAAGTAGGGAAAACATCGTTCAGGTTGCACCACTACGATGGCCACTCAATATAGTATGGACTGACAGCTGCTTTGTTTTCTCCTACACATGAATTTACTTGTAAAAATAACAATAACAGATATTGTCGATTGGTGTTATATTATTTTTTTAGCATTTCGTATTATCAAAATATATCATATGTTAGACAGCTTATCAATTTTAAATAAAATAACGAGACATACATAACTATTCGTGTCTGCTCCCGTTTATTGTAATGAGTGTGCACATTTGGAGAAATACTTAGACATTTTACTTCTTATTTCTTTAGACTGAATAATTATTTCTTATTAATTCCAAAGTATGCGACCCGATGATCTAATCGTGGTGTTGTATGTGCTATTCCTCGTTTGTTTGCCTGCATCCATTGCTTTACGGCTTGCTTGTTGCGTTTAAATGCACATTTGATTTCTTTACCAGCATTGGATTTAGACCATTCAATGAGAAGAGTTAACAGCGTTTATTATGATTGATAAGCCCTCAACGGAGAATGAGGTCGGCATACATTAAAAGCCTTATTTTGTTTTTATCGTGTGCCTTCCAAAATGTATGCGACGAAACTTAAATCACGCAAAATATGAATGGTAACTAGACGTGCTTGTTGTGTGCAAGGAGTGCATTTATTTGTAAACTTTTGCTAAATCAAAATGGTTTATTTGTATTTGCTTTTTACCTGGGTTTTATCAGGTTCGCAGTCGGGACATTTTTAATCCATAGTGTATGCATAATTAATTTCAAAGAAATAAGAAGTAAAATGTGTAAGTATTCCTCAAAATGTGCTTTGGACTAAGTCCCCCGTCATCACAGCAAACGGGAGCAGACCCGAATAGGTATGGCTAGTTATTTTATTAAAAATTTCCAGCCGTCTGTAAATTTATGTTTGAAAGAAAAAAGTAAATTAATATCTTACTTACTGTTTTTGTCTTGTTTTCTAGTGAATATCTGACAATGCTTAAATGGAGATACATTTACTTGGTAAGCAAAGTGGCTTAAGATATTATGTATTGTAATAGAAAATTGTTATAAAAACGTTTTGTTTTTGCTGGGAATTCTTGTATATATTTCACAGCTATATAATTAATTATAATAACGCACTTTTTGTTGATAAACATGTTAAAAAATACATTAACACATAATAATGTGGCAACAAATCAAATGTGCATTTAAATGCAACAAGCAAAAATAAATAAATAAAGCAAATGCACGGAAAAGAAACGAGGAATAAAAGAAACACCGCGATTAAAAAAATCAGATCGCATACTTTGTAAAATAATTGAAATAAATTATAAAAATCAACAGGTTTATATTTAAAACAAATAAAAAATATCTGCCAGCGGGGTAAGAAAAATAAACTTAATTCTAGTTTCAACTTAATTCAATAATAAACTCAATTTAGGTTTATTTTTCTTACCCCACTGGCAGATATTTTTACTTGTTTTAAGCCTTAACCTATTACATTTTAGAATTTATTTCAGTAAACAAGACTTAAATTCTAAGCCACTTTGCTTATTAAGTAAATGTATCTCGATTTAAGAATTATTTTTTAACTCGAAAACATTAAGAAAATACTAAGTAAACGAACAAATTGGGATGTTCAAAACACTTAAATATTTTTTTTCACTCTACCCTTCATATTACAGCTGTCGAAAAACCACAGCAACGTTGACAGACCCGGAAGCCATGATACATTAGCAGTTTTTAAAATAAGTTAAATCTAGAATCCTTATTGGTTTTAGATACTTTAAAGCAATGAATGATCTTCTTTCTTTTGAATTGATTTGGTATTATGGAGGAGCTCTGTGTCTGGTTATTGAAGATGATTTGTTCTTTGCTCCTATGTTGGCTTATTTTTTTGTTATTTCCGTTACTATATATATTTTTTTCTTTGTTTTTTTCTGATTTGAGGTTATGAAAATGTTTTAATTTGTAATAAAGGTTTTTTGAAAATTCTAAATTCTCTCTATCTCTCTCTCTCTCTCTCTCTCTCTCTCATGAGCGTGGATCAGATCCTGCATTAAAACATGAACTTCTGATTTGCTAGCTCAACGTTCTACCTCTGGGTTATACAATGAGAACGTATAGAGTTAAATGCCCGCTAGCCTCCACCCCAAAAGCCAGCGCCTTCGCCGGCTCCCCCTTTGGCTGCGTCTATTCCGGTATCGCTTCTCGGCCTTTTGGCTAAGATCAAGTGTAGTATCTGTTCTTATCAGTTTAATGTCTGATACGTCTCCTATCCGGGGACTATATGTTAAATGGATTTTTGACCTTCGGAAATGGAAGCGGAGCTTGCTCCTTCCACTCCATGCATCAACATGGTATTGCAGTGTTTCCATGAATGGTGCGCTCCCCATCTCGGGGATAAATAAGTCAAGTATAAAAAAAGAATTTGCTTCTTTTGTGCGTGAGTGACGGTGTTTTTTCTAATCCGTGTGTTTTAAAATTGCTGTGGTTTCGTTGGCTTTATTGGTTTAACGAAAAGCTTGCGTGGAAATGAACACGCTGATAAAGAAATGTTTTTGTAATGTATTTAATTATTTTCTTTACAAGTTTGCGGAGGTGATACGAGGACGAATTAAACATCCTCGACACAGCTGAAGGCGCAACAAAAGCGAACGAGACCGATTGGAATGTTAAAAACACCTGAAAACTTTTTTCACTACCCTTCATACTACAGCTGTCGAAACACCACAGCAACGTCGACAGACCTGGAAGCATAGCTGTACTTGTTTAACTCACAACGACAACGGGTAAGTCATTGAGCCCTGTGTTTTTATTTATCCACGTTCTAAAATTGCTATGCTTTCGTTGTTTCTTGATTGCTCTGTACATTTCTTTGTTTCTATTCCACGTAAAGTTACTTTGTAATAACGAAACCATATATTTGAATGCGCAATTTAAATCCATTTGATTTAAATTGTTTCACATATTTCACTCTACACGGTTCAACCGGGCTGGAAACGGAATAAAAACAGGGTAGATCTCGAAGAATGTTTGGTCTCAGACGTGGCTTCGTGCGCTTTCCACCTGGTCACACACAGTAAATGAAATGTTAGTCGGACGGCCTCCGGGGGCGCCGTCGATGTGATCGGTCACAGGAAGATGCGGCCGTCTGGCCTCAAAGGGTGTCGCTCATACTTACCTGGCAGGGGAGACACCATGATCATGAAGGTGGTTCACCCAGGGCGAGGCTCAGCCATTGCACTCCGGTTGGGCTGACCCTTTGCGAATTCCCCAAATGTGGGAATCTCGACTGCAAAATTTCTGATAGTGGGGCACTGCGTTCGCGCTCTCCCCTGACCTTTGTGTTAAAAATAGATTCGCTTGTCGTTTTACGTAAAATCCAAGAGACGTCTAACCACGGCCCAAGAATACATTAGTCATCAAAAAAGCGGCTATTCAACGACTACATAACTTTTAATAGACAGCGAATAAGTGTCTAGGCTAAAACAAGGCTTAATTTGGGCTGTCAGTGAAAATCTAATAGCCGTTTGACCATTCCAAACGAATAGACTAGCCATTAAATAGAACCACAATCAAACGGCTACATGTCTAAGAGCACAAAATAATGCTTAGATGATTCTTTTACTTCCAATATAAGAGGTTCTCGGGAATGGCAATCATCCAAACTAATAAATTATAAAGGCTTTTATAAGAAAATGACAACAGTTAAACAACCTAGACAGCGTTGGGCAATACAAAATGCTAATAAATACAAGACAAATTGAAATATTGTACATGCATGTACATTAAACAAGCCAACAAATCTGCCAATGGGCTACGACAATTTTTCTTGAATTAAGTGTTTATATCTAGATTTGTTTCTTACCCCTTTGGCAGATTTATTTGCTTGTTTTAAGCCCAAATTCTGAGTTTTTTCTCCCTAAAGGCTAGGTTTATTTTCTTAGGGCATTTTGCTCATCAAAAAATGCATCTTATTTTAAGACTTTCTAGATATTTGTATAGTTAAAACAGTTCGAAATAACAAGTAAGAAAAGATTTTTTGCAATGTATTCATTCATTCGCTACCCTTCATACTACAGCTGTCGAAAAACCACAGCAACGTCGACAGACCTGGAAGCGTAGCTGTATTTGTTTAACTCACAAAGACAACGGGTAAAGTATTTTCTTGATTACCTAAATGACTTGCTGTAGGAAAATAAGTTTAGGTTTAAGGGGGGAAATACAGTTTAAAGGGATATTTCAATTTATGATGATAATTCTGTCATCATTTACTCATGCATACAGGCTTACAACAACACGAGGATTAGTTTTTTTCTGAGTAACACAAAAGAAGGTATTTTGAGGAATGATGGTAAACCCACAGCAGATAGTCACCATTGACTTCCATATTAGGAATAAAAAAATATGATGGAATTTAATAGGTACCATCAACCGTGTGCTAACCATCACTTTGCAAAATATTTTCTTCATCATTTATCACGATACTTCCAAAATATTTTTTCCTACTAAGTCAATATTTCATTATTTGCTTTACAAGCTTAAAAATGATGGTGACAGGATTCCATGGTAATCACAAACAGGTAAACAAGTAAAATAATCACTATTTACTTTTAAAAGCATTTTGAAAATTGCTTGCTTATGCTGGGAGTAAAGGTATTTCATGCAAAAGGTATTTCCTCTTTAAAAGGTAATGTATGCTTCTTTTAAAGCTGACACATTTGCCACATTAAAATAACAGAAATGTGTACTGTTTAAACTTTTTGGAGCCGGTGTGTCTGTGTTCTTGGGGCACACATCTACATGTAAAAGCAGAATTGCTTATTATTCTTCTCTATTTCTTGTATAGGTCAATTATGAGTGAAGAACCGTTCACCAAATGAAGACCGCAGCCAGGTGACGGGATCCTGTGGTAATCACAAACAGGTAAACCAGTAAAATAATCATCATTTAATGTTAAAATAATTTTGAAAATTGAAGTTCTGTGTGTTCTTATTGTACTTTATTTATTTCTGCAGGTAAGCACCATACCGTAAGCTTCATTCCCTTTATAACAGGTAAGGTTCATACTGTTTTATTCTTTTGTACTGTTTTATTCGTACTGTTTTAAATCATTCAGTAAATGCAAAGTTAAACTGATGTGTTTTTAATCTAGATTTAAAAGTGTCTACTGTTGAAGCACATCTGATCTCTTCTGAAAGCTGATAATAACTGAATGCTGAGGCACCTTGTTTTGAGTGAACCCTTGTTTTTTCTAAATGACCTGACCCTATTGATCCGAGTAATCGGTTTCATATTCGATTAGCATATCTGTCATGTATTGTAGCCATGAAGTGGTTTTTAAACAAGAAACAGTACTTTTTAAATCCATTGACCATTGCAATAATCGGCCCTGCTGGTGATGAAAGCATGAACAAGTTTCTCTAAGTCCTGTCTTGAGACAAAACCTCTAATTCTGGCAATATTTCTGAGATGGTAGTAAAAGCAGAATTCCTTATTATTTTTCTCTATCTCAGGCTCTACGGCATATATGTCATGATTTTATTTGTCTATTTATATGTCTATTTACAAGGACTGCCTTGGCCAAATGTTATTGTTAATTAATATTGAAGCAGTTATTTAACATAGGTCCTTTGAGTAGTGATTTGTGTAATGATCCATATATCTATTTTTATGTATATTTTTAACTTAGGAATGTGATTTTAAAGCTCATATTTGTTATTGTATGACACCTCTCATGTTATGAAAGTAAAAAATAAATGTATTTTCTGATGTCTTGCATTTCTGTTTTTAAACTGTTAATCCTTATCAAGTGCTATACATTAGAAAGTGGATATAGAGTGAAATGCACACGGCGAATAATGAACGCAGACCTTCAGTGCCGGACCTCTGACCCGCTAACCTCCATCCCGACAGCCAGCGCCTTCTCCGGATGCCATTGCGGTATCGCTTCTCGGCTTTTTGGGTGAGATCGAGTGGACACCGGGGACTACACGTTTAAATGGATTTTTGACCTTCGGCTATGGAAGCGAGGCTTGTTCCGTCCACTCCGTGCATCGACTCTGGCGCTTTCCGGGGACAAATAAGGTGAGTTTAAAATCAGAGTTTGCTTCTTTAGTGCGTGGTTGCCAGTTTGTTTGCCAGTCCGTGGTCCATAATACGTTCCGCGTTCGTGGTCTCTCCATCGCTCAGTACTTTTCTGTGTTTCTATTTTACGTAAAGCTAACACCAAAACGATTGTGGAAGGCGCTATATAGATTGTTCTCAAAGAAAAAAAACGAGAAACAAACCCATGTGAATATGGGTCAAATTATCTAGGCGGAGCACTTCGTTCAAAGAAAAACGCAACAGAATTGTTTGCGTTGAACAAAGACAATGGTGCCTGCAGACATCGAATGTGTATTGTGGATAAAAAATGGCCAGTGGGGTGGGACAATTTTTCTTGAATTAAGTGTTTATGGGAAAAGTTCACGAATTTTTTCTTACCCTGTAGTCAGATTTATTTGCTTGTTTTAAGCATAAAATAACAGGAGAAGAAATTGTGTAGGGGGAGCAGAGGGTTTTTTTTCGTTCAAAGAAAAGCAGCGTGGCACGAATGAATGTTTGGCTGAAATGCTATCGTAATTTCCCCCTTAATTTTCCTTACAAACATGAAACCAGAGAGAAGGGTCAGTTGGCATCGAATTGCACCTTGTATTCGGTGATTGATTGAGGAAAAATATGCGTATGTGTATATATATACTTGTTTTGTTGAACAGAGACAATGGCCGCGTGCTCCAGCGTCACCTATATGCCTATTTCACAAAATGGCGGCTTTGACCGGAAGTAGGGAAAACATCGTTCAGGTTGCACCACTACGATGGCCACTCAATATAGTATGGACTGACAGCTGCTTTGTTTTCTCCTACACATGAATTTACTTGTAAAAATAACAATAACAGATATTGTCGATTGGTGTTATATTATTTTTTTAGCATTTCGTATTATCAAAATATATCATATGTTAGACAGCTTATCAATTTTAAATAAAATAACGAGACATACATAACTATTCGTGTCTGCTCCCGTTTATTGTAATGAGTGTGCACATTTGGAGAAATACTTAGACATTTTACTTCTTATTTCTTTAGACTGAATAATTATTTCTTATTAATTCCAAAGTATGCGACCCGATGATCTAATCGTGGTGTTGTATGTGCTATTCCTCGTTTGTTTGCCTGCATCCATTGCTTTACGGCTTGCTTGTTGCGTTTAAATGCACATTTGATTTCTTTACCAGCATTGGATTTAGACCATTCAATGAGAAGAGTTAACAGCGTTTATTATGATTGATAAGCCCTCAACGGAGAATGAGGTCGGCATACATTAAAAGCCTTATTTTGTTTTTATCGTGTGCCTTCCAAAATGTATGCGACGAAACTTAAATCACGCAAAATATGAATGGTAACTAGACGTGCTTGTTGTGTGCAAGGAGTGCATTTATTTGTAAACTTTTGCTAAATCAAAATGGTTTATTTGTATTTGCTTTTTACCTGGGTTTTATCAGGTTCGCAGTCGGGACATTTTTAATCCATAGTGTATGCATAATTAATTTCAAAGAAATAAGAAGTAAAATGTGTAAGTATTCCTCAAAATGTGCTTTGGACTAAGTCCCCCGTCATCACAGCAAACGGGAGCAGACCCGAATAGGTATGGCTAGTTATTTTATTAAAAATTTCCAGCCGTCTGTAAATTTATGTTTGAAAGAAAAAAGTAAATTAATATCTTACTTACTGTTTTTGTCTTGTTTTCTAGTGAATATCTGACAATGCTTAAATGGAGATACATTTACTTGGTAAGCAAAGTGGCTTAAGATATTATGTATTGTAATAGAAAATTGTTATAAAAACGTTTTGTTTTTGCTGGGAATTCTTGTATATATTTCACAGCTATATAATTAATTATAATAACGCACTTTTTGTTGATAAACATGTTAAAAAATACATTAACACATAATAATGTGGCAACAAATCAAATGTGCATTTAAATGCAACAAGCAAAAATAAATAAATAAAGCAAATGCACGGAAAAGAAACGAGGAATAAAAGAAACACCGCGATTAAAAAAATCAGATCGCATACTTTGTAAAATAATTGAAATAAATTATAAAAATCAACAGGTTTATATTTAAAACAAATAAAAAATATCTGCCAGCGGGGTAAGAAAAATAAACTTAATTCTAGTTTCAACTTAATTCAATAATAAACTCAATTTAGGTTTATTTTTCTTACCCCACTGGCAGATATTTTTACTTGTTTTAAGCCTTAACCTATTACATTTTAGAATTTATTTCAGTAAACAAGACTTAAATTCTAAGCCACTTTGCTTATTAAGTAAATGTATCTCGATTTAAGAATTATTTTTTAACTCGAAAACATTAAGAAAATACTAAGTAAACGAACAAATTGGGATGTTCAAAACACTTAAATATTTTTTTTCACTCTACCCTTCATATTACAGCTGTCGAAAAACCACAGCAACGTTGACAGACCCGGAAGCCATGATACATTAGCAGTTTTTAAAATAAGTTAAATCTAGAATCCTTATTGGTTTTAGATACTTTAAAGCAATGAATGATCTTCTTTCTTTTGAATTGATTTGGTATTATGGAGGAGCTCTGTGTCTGGTTATTGAAGATGATTTGTTCTTTGCTCCTATGTTGGCTTATTTTTTTGTTATTTCCGTTACTATATATATTTTTTCTTTGTTTTTTCTGATTTGAGGTTATGAAAATGTTTTAATTTGTAATAAAGGTTTTTTGAAAATTCTAAATTCTCTCTATCTCTCTCTCTCTCTCTCTCTCTCATGAGCGTGGATCAGATCCTGCATTAAAACATGAACTTCTGATTTGCTAGCTCAACGTTCTACCTCTGGGTTATACAATGAGAACGTATAGAGTTAAATGCCCGCTAGCCTCCACCCCAAAAGCCAGCGCCTTCGCCGGCTCCCCCTTTGGCTGCGTCTATTCCGGTATCGCTTCTCGGCCTTTTGGCTAAGATCAAGTGTAGTATCTGTTCTTATCAGTTTAATGTCTGATACGTCTCCTATCCGGGGACTATATGTTAAATGGATTTTTGACCTTCGGAAATGGAAGCGGAGCTTGCTCCTTCCACTCCATGCATCAACATGGTATTGCAGTGTTTCCATGAATGGTGCGCTCCCCATCTCGGGGATAAATAAGTCAAGTATAAAAAAAGAATTTGCTTCTTTTGTGCGTGAGTGACGGTGTTTTTTCTAATCCGTGTGTTTTAAAATTGCTGTGGTTTCGTTGGCTTTATTGGTTTAACGAAAAGCTTGCGTGGAAATGAACACGCTGATAAAGAAATGTTTTTGTAATGTATTTAATTATTTTCTTTACAAGTTTGCGGAGGTGATACGAGGACGAATTAAACATCCTCGACACAGCTGAAGGCGCAACAAAAGCGAACGAGACCGATTGGAATGTTAAAAACACCTGAAAACTTTTTTCACTACCCTTCATACTACAGCTGTCGAAACACCACAGCAACGTCGACAGACCTGGAAGCATAGCTGTACTTGTTTAACTCACAACGACAACGGGTAAGTCATTGAGCCCTGTGTTTTTATTTATCCACGTTCTAAAATTGCTATGCTTTCGTTGTTTCTTGATTGCTCTGTACATTTCTTTGTTTCTATTCCACGTAAAGTTACTTTGTAATAACGAAACCATATATTTGAATGCGCAATTTAAATCCATTTGATTTAAATTGTTTCACATATTTCACTCTACACGGTTCAACCGGGCTGGAAACGGAATAAAAACAGGGTAGATCTCGAAGAATGTTTGGTCTCAGACGTGGCTTCGTGCGCTTTCCACCTGGTCACACACAGTAAATGAAATGTTAGTCGGACGGCCTCCGGGGGCGCCGTCGATGTGATCGGTCACAGGAAGATGCGGCCGTCTGGCCTCAAAGGGTGTCGCTCATACTTACCTGGCAGGGGAGACACCATGATCATGAAGGTGGTTCACCCAGGGCGAGGCTCAGCCATTGCACTCCGGTTGGGCTGACCCTTTGCGAATTCCCCAAATGTGGGAATCTCGACTGCAAAATTTCTGATAGTGGGGGACTGCGTTCGCGCTCTCCCCTGACCTTTGTGTTAAAAATAGATTCGCTTGTCGTTTTACGTAAAATCCAAGAGACGTCTAACCACGGCCCAAGAATACATTAGTCATCAAAAAAGCGGCTATTCAACGACTACATAACTTTTAATAGACAGCGAATAAGTGTCTAGGCTAAAACAAGGCTTAATTTGGGCTGTCAGTGAAAATCTAATAGCCGTTTGACCATTCCAAACGAATAGACTAGCCATTAAATAGAACCACAATCAAACGGCTACATGTCTAAGAGCACAAAATAATGCTTAGATGATTCTTTTACTTCCAATATAAGAGGTTCTCGGGAATGGCAATCATCCAAACTAATAAATTATAAAGGCTTTTATAAGAAAATGACAACAGTTAAACAACCTAGACAGCGTTGGGCAATACAAAATGCTAATAAATACAAGACAAATTGAAATATTGTACATGCATGTACATTAAACCAGCCAACAAATCTGCCAATGGGCTACGACAATTTTTCTTGAATTAAGTGTTTATATCTAGATTTGTTTCTTACCCCTTTGGCAGATTTATTTGCTTGTTTTAAGCCCAAATTCTGAGTTTTTTCTCCCTAAAGGCTAGGTTTATTTTCTTAGGGCATTTTGCTCATCAAAAAATGCATCTTATTTTAAGACTTTCTAGATATTTGTATAGTTAAAACAGTTCGAAATAACAAGTAAGAAATGATTTTTTGCAATGTATTCATTCATTCGCTACCCTTCATACTACAGCTGTCGAAAAACCACAGCAACGTCGACAGACCTGGAAGCGTAGCTGTATTTGTTTAACTCACAAAGACAACGGGTAAAGTATTTTCTTGATTACCTAAATGACTTGCTGTAGGAAAATAAGTTTAGGTTTAAGGGGGGAAATACAGTTTAAAGGGATATTTCAATTTATGATGATAATTCTGTCATCATTTACTCATGCATACAGGCTTACAACAACACGAGGATTAGTTTTTTTCTGAGTAACACAAAAGAAGGTATTTTGAGGAATGATGGTAAACCCACAGCAGATAGTCACCATTGACTTCCATAGTAGGAATAAAAAAATATGATGGAATTTAATAGGTACCATCAACCGTGTGCTAACCATCACTTTGCAAAATATTTTCTTCATCATTTATCACGATACTTCCAAAATAATTTTTCCTACTAAGTCAATATTTCATTATTTGCTTTACAAGCTTAAAAATGATGGTGACAGGATTCCATGGTAATCACAAACAGGTAAACAAGTAAAATAATCACTATTTACTTTTAAAAGCATTTTGAAAATTGCTTGCTTATGCTGGGAGTAAAGGTATTTCATGCAAAAGGTATTTCCTCTTTAAAAGGTAATGTATGCTTCTTTTAAAGCTGACACATTTGCCACATTAAAATAACAGAAATGTGTACTGTTTAAACTTTTTGGAGCCGGTGTGTCTGTGTTCTTGGGGCACACATCTACATGTAAAAGCAGAATTGCTTATTATTCTTCTCTATTTCTTGTATAGGTCAATTATGAGTGAAGAACCGTTCACCAAATGAAGACCGCAGCCAGGTGACGGGATCCTGTGGTAATCACAAACAGGTAAACCAGTAAAATAATCATCATTTAATGTTAAAATAATTTTGAAAATTGAAGTTCTGTGTGTTCTTATTGTACTTTATTTATTTCTGCAGGTAAGCACCATACCGTAAGCTTCATTCCCTTTATAACAGGTAAGGTTCATACTGTTTTATTCTTTTGTACTGTTTTATTCGTACTGTTTTAAATCATTCAGTAAATGCAAAGTTAAACTGATGTGTTTTTAATCTAGATTTAAAAGTGTCTACTGTTGAAGCACATCTGATCTCTTCTGAAAGCTGATAATAACTGAATGCTGAGGCACCTTGTTTTGAGTGAACCCTTGTTTTTTCTAAATGACCTGATCCTATTGATCCGAGTAATCGGTTTCATATTCGATTAGCATATCTGTCATGTATTGTAGCCATGAAGTGGTTTTTAAACAAGAAACAGTACTTTTTAAATCCATTGACCATTGCAATAATCGGCCCTGCTGGTGATGAAAGCATGAACAAGTTTCTCTAAGTCCTGTCTTGAGACAAAACCTCTAATTCTGGCAATATTTCTGAGATGGTAGTAAAAGCAGAATTCCTTATTATTTTTCTCTATCTCAGGCTCTACGGCATATATGTCATGATTTTATTTGTCTATTTATATGTCTATTTACAAGGACTGCCTTGGCCAAATGTTATTGTTAATTAATATTGAAGCAGTTATTTAACATAGGTCCTTTGAGTAGTGATTTGTGTAATGATCCATATATCTATTTTTATGTATATTTTTAACTTAGGAATGTGATTTTAAAGCTCATATTTGTTATTGTATGACACCTCTCATGTTATGAAAGTAAAAAATAAATGTATTTTCTGATGTCTTGCATTTCTGTTTTTAAACTGTTAATCCTTATCAAGTGCTATACATTAGAAAGTGGATATAGAGTGAAATGCACACGGTGAATAATGAACGCAGACCTTCAGTGCCGGACCTCTGACCCGCTAACCTCCATCCCGACAGCCAGCGCCTTCTCCGGATGCCATTGCGGTATCGCTTCTCGGCTTTTTGGGTGAGATCGAGTGGACACCGGGGACTACACGTTTAAATGGATTTTTGACCTTCGGCTATGGAAGCGAGGCTTGTTCCGTCCACTCCGTGCATCGACTCTGGCGCTTTCCGGGGACAAATAAGGTGAGTTTAAAATCAGAGTTTGCTTCTTTAGTGCGTGGTTGCCAGTTTGTTTGCCAGTCCGTGGTCCATAATACGTTCCGCGTTCGTGGTCTCTCCATCGCTCAGTACTTTTCTGTGTTTCTATTTTACGTAAAGCTAACACCAAAACGATTGTGGAAGGCGCTATATAGATTGTTCTCAAAGAAAAAAAACGAGAAACAAACCCATGTGAATATGGGTCAAATTATCTAGGCGGAGCACTTCGTTCAAAGAAAAACGCAACAGAATTGTTTGCGTTGAACAAAGACAATGGTGCCTGCAGACATCGAATGTGTATTGTGGATAAAAAATGGCCAGTGGGGTGGGACAATTTTTCTTGAATTAAGTGTTTATGGGAAAAGTTCACGAATTTTTTCTTACCCTGTAGTCAGATTTATTTGCTTGTTTTAAGCATAAAATAACAGGAGAAGAAATTGTGTAGGGGGAGCAGAGGGTTTTTTTTCGTTCAAAGAAAAGCAGCGTGGCACGAATGAATGTTTGGCTGAAATGCTATCGTAATTTCCCCCTTAATTTTCCTTACAAACATGAAACCAGAGAGAAGGGTCAGTTGGCATCGAATTGCACCTTGTATTCGGTGATTGATTGAGGAAAAATATGCGTATGTGTATATATATACTTGTTTTGTTGAACAGAGACAATGGCCGCGTGCTCCAGCGTCACCTATATGCCTATTTCACAAAATGGCGGCTTTGACCGGAAGTAGGGAAAACATCGTTCAGGTTGCACCACTACGATGGCCACTCAATATAGTATGGACTGACAGCTGCTTTGTTTTCTCCTACACATGAATTTACTTGTAAAAATAACAATAACAGATATTGTCGATTGGTGTTATATTATTTTTTTAGCATTTCGTATTATCAAAATATATCATATGTTAGACAGCTTATCAATTTTAAATAAAATAACGAGACATACATAACTATTCGTGTCTGCTCCCGTTTATTGTAATGAGTGTGCACATTTGGAGAAATACTTAGACATTTTACTTCTTATTTCTTTAGACTGAATAATTATTTCTTATTAATTCCAAAGTATGCGACCCGATGATCTAATCGTGGTGTTGTATGTGCTATTCCTCGTTTGTTTGCCTGCATCCATTGCTTTACGGCTTGCTTGTTGCGTTTAAATGCACATTTGATTTCTTTACCAGCATTGGATTTAGACCATTCAATGAGAAGAGTTAACAGCGTTTATTATGATTGATAAGCCCTCAACGGAGAATGAGGTCGGCATACATTAAAAGCCTTATTTTGTTTTTATCGTGTGCCTTCCAAAATGTATGCGACGAAACTTAAATCACGCAAAATATGAATGGTAACTAGACGTGCTTGTTGTGTGCAAGGAGTGCATTTATTTGTAAACTTTTGCTAAATCAAAATGGTTTATTTGTATTTGCTTTTTACCTGGGTTTTATCAGGTTCGCAGTCGGGACATTTTTAATCCATAGTGTATGCATAATTAATTTCAAAGAAATAAGAAGTAAAATGTGTAAGTATTCCTCAAAATGTGCTTTGGACTAAGTCCCCCGTCATCACAGCAAACGGGAGCAGACCCGAATAGGTATGGCTAGTTATTTTATTAAAAATTTCCAGCCGTCTGTAAATTTATGTTTGAAAGAAAAAAGTAAATTAATATCTTACTTACTGTTTTTGTCTTGTTTTCTAGTGAATATCTGACAATGCTTAAATGGAGATACATTTACTTGGTAAGCAAAGTGGCTTAAGATATTATGTATTGTAATAGAAAATTGTTATAAAAACGTTTTGTTTTTGCTGGGAATTCTTGTATATATTTCACAGCTATATAATTAATTATAATAACGCACTTTTTGTTGATAAACATGTTAAAAAATACATTAACACATAATAATGTGGCAACAAATCAAATGTGCATTTAAATGCAACAAGCAAAAATAAATAAATAAAGCAAATGCACGGAAAAGAAACGAGGAATAAAAGAAACACCGCGATTAAAAAAATCAGATCGCATACTTTGTAAAATAATTGAAATAAATTATAAAAATCAACAGGTTTATATTTAAAACAAATAAAAAATATCTGCCAGCGGGGTAAGAAAAATAAACTTAATTCTAGTTTCAACTTAATTCAATAATAAACTCAATTTAGGTTTATTTTTCTTACCCCACTGGCAGATATTTTTACTTGTTTTAAGCCTTAACCTATTACATTTTAGAATTTATTTCAGTAAACAAGACTTAAATTCTAAGCCACTTTGCTTATTAAGTAAATGTATCTCGATTTAAGAATTATTTTTTAACTCGAAAACATTAAGAAAATACTAAGTAAACGAACAAATTGGGATGTTCAAAACACTTAAATATTTTTTTTCACTCTACCCTTCATATTACAGCTGTCGAAAAACCACAGCAACGTTGACAGACCCGGAAGCCATGATACATTAGCAGTTTTTAAAATAAGTTAAATCTAGAATCCTTATTGGTTTTAGATACTTTAAAGCAATGAATGATCTTCTTTCTTTTGAATTGATTTGGTATTATGGAGGAGCTCTGTGTCTGGTTATTGAAGATGATTTGTTCTTTGCTCCTATGTTGGCTTATTTTTTTGTTATTTCCGTTACTATATATATTTTTTCTTTGTTTTTTCTGATTTGAGGTTATGAAAATGTTTTAATTTGTAATAAAGGTTTTTTGAAAATTCTAAATTCTCTCTATCTCTCTCTCTCTCTCTCTCTCTCTCATGAGCGTGGATCAGATCCTGCATTAAAACATGAACTTCTGATTTGCTAGCTCAACGTTCTACCTCTGGGTTATACAATGAGAACGTATAGAGTTAAATGCCCGCTAGCCTCCACCCCAAAAGCCAGCGCCTTCGCCGGCTCCCCCTTTGGCTGCGTCTATTCCGGTATCGCTTCTCGGCCTTTTGGCTAAGACTGCGATCGACTTCTCTGTTTGGGAAGTAGATTATTGCTAAACAGTGGCATTAATCTTTACCAACGGAGGGAAATTTTGGACATACTTGTGGATCATTTTCTGTTTGTACGGAATTACAGTTTTTTTCAGGGTAAATAACATCTCGCCGTAAAAGGAGAAAAACTCGCGTCTACGGGTAAGTGCCTCTTATTCCTTTCGCTTTTACTATTTATTGCTTTGTGTAGTTTTTTAGTTATTTATTTGGTAGTTTAATCTTTTAGATATTTATTGTTGGTTTTAGTTATTTATTGGCTGGCGGTGCCTCCAGCATGGCGGCTGCTAGGGCCGGTATGCGGAGGCACCATAGCGTGCGCTTTTTGTTTAATAAAAATAACGATGGGACGTTAATGGTAATGTCTAGGCTTGATTTCTCACGTAAGTTAGTACAAAAAGTGTTGGGTTTCTCGGTGACTGACGTGAACTGCTTATTGACTTTGCCCCAAAACCGTGGATTTGATTTAAGTTTTAATAGCGCTTCACTGCTCAACGTTTTCTGGTCTCGGTTTGAAACGTTAAAAGCCAATTTTTCCATGTTCACAGTGGAGAAACTGACTGATAATTCGCTTAAGGTAGTAATTGTCAGGATGTTTAATGAAACTGTGAGTGGAGAGGACATTTATGTGTGGTTGGCTAGATATTGCTCTATTCGTGGACAGCCAGTTAAGGTGTTAGATGAAGACGGCATCTGGAACTGCGCTTGGAGAGTGCCCATTAAACAATGGGAGAATCCAAGCGGGTTTCACGGCTTGAGTCAAATACCTTCCATGATTGTGCTGGGCGAAAATAGAGGTTACATTCATTATCAAGGGATGCCCAAATTGTGCCGCAAGTGTGGCCAAAATGGGCATCTCGCCGAGGCATGCCAGGAAATAGTGTGTGGAAAGTGCAGAGAAATTGGTCACGTTTTTGATGAATGTACCAATGGCAGGAAGTGCAATCTCTGTGGGGAATTTAACCATCTTTATAGAGATTGCCCTAAATCGTTTGCCAACATACTGAAAGCTAAAATGGCCGCCCCAAACAACCCGATCAGAGAGGAAGAGGCGGTCCCTGAGGTTTTGGAGGGAATTTCAAATACTCATTCAAGCCCAGGGATTGGCCAAAACGGAGCGGAGGGGGCGGTCCAAGGGGCGGAGCCAGAAGCGAGTAACGGCCGGGAAGATGAAGCTCCTCCCCCCCAACAAGACAAGGTAAAGTTATGTGTGGTGGCAGACAAGGAAAGGGAAGAGGAGGAGTCAGATGAATCAGACGCCTCCTCTTTGATAACAGTACCAGAAGTAGAAATGGAAGAAAATTATATTGAAAGCACCGGTGATATAACTTCTGATTGGTTACCAAATGCACAATTGCAAAAAAGACCTGCGGGGTCCCCTTTGTGTCAAACAGAGGAGAAAAAATTGAGGTCCACCAGTTCGGGTGACAATGAGGAGGACAGGGTGTGGCCCTCAGTATCCCCGAATGAGGTATCTTTTCTGCAAATACAGCTGAGAACATCATCGCCAAAGGAGCCGCAAGAGAATTTCTCTGCGGATCCCAAGGTGATAGGCACTCCTCCTCCTGAACCTAAAACTATTAGTATTAAAGAGGAGCAAGTGTCACAAGAGATTTCATGACCTCAACGAAATGCGTAGTCTTTTAAATAATATGTTTTAATTTCCTTTAAGCTCATGCCTTTTTTACTTAATTTTATCATGGCACTCACAATTTCCACTATTAATGTAAGAAGTGTAAAGTCTATGATAAAAGCACAAATGGTTTTATCATTTTTAAAATCTCAAAAGTCTGATATCTTTTTATTACAAGAATGTGGCTTACCTTTTTTATCTAGTTACAGGATGTGGGAGGAGAAATGGACGCCGGGACCCTCCATATGGAGCGGGTCAAATTTTAACAAAAACGACGGAGTGGCGATTTTACTAAATAACCCTCATATCTTGGTGAAGGGGAGCACGGTGGTGAGAGATGGACGGGCCATTTTAGCAAACTTGACTTTTTTAGATAGAGATTTTAAAGTGTTAAATGTGTATGGTTTTACAGGTAAAAATGATAGGTATGAGCTTTTAGAGGAACTGCAGTCCCACATGCTTGGGAGGGCACCTTTAGTGGTTGGGGGGGATTTTAATTGTGTCTTAGCTAAGACAGACAGGAAGAGGGCAGGGGAAGATTTTAAGGTTGACAAGACGTCAGTTTTAATGCAAAGTTTGGTTAAGGATTTTAAATTAGTTGACTGTTTTAAGACTTTGCATCCAAGAGAGCCGGGCTACACCTGGGTCAGTGGTGATGGCACCAATGCCTCGCGCATCGACTACATCTTCGTGCGCGACTGTCCGCCAACTGATGCTAGATTAACACCCTTGTTTTTTACTGATCACGCTATGTTGTCTTGCACACTTTCCCTCACCAGCAACCTGACGATAGGGAGAGGGATCTGGAAACTGAATTGCTCCCTGTTGCAGAACGAGGAGATAGTTAGAGAATACAGGGAGCAATTCAGTCAATGGCAGACCCTCCAGGACTTTTTTGATTCACATGCACAGTGGTGGGAAATGGTGAAGCATCGGACAAAACTGTTTTTTAGACAGAAAGGGACGGAAAAAAAGAACAAAGAAAAGCGATGCATGTTGGGACTGCAAAAAAGACTACAAAAGTATTTTAAGTTAGTAAATGAGGGCTTTGATTTTAATGAAGAATTAAAAGAGGTTAAGAAGAAAATGGCTGAGATCGAAAAAGAAAGAAATAAAGGGGTGATTTTAAGGAGTCAAGAAAAAGATATAGAAGAAGGTGAAAAATGTACACGATACTTTTTTAAGAAAATTATAACAAACAAGGGGCTAATAGCTAAACTTAAAAATGGCGACAAGGAAGTCAGTAACACTGAAGGAATTTTAGAGGAAGTGGAAACATTTTATAAGGATTTATACAAAAAGAAAGAAGTAACTGATGAAGCAATAAGTAAAGTTCTGGAAAACTTAAATAAGAAAATTGATAATGAGTGTGATGTTTTAACCCAAGATTTTACTATTTTAGAGCTCACTAAAGGCATGAAGGATTTCAAAACAGGTAAGTCACCGGGAAGTGATGGCCTTCCGGTGGAGTTTTATGCAAAATTTTGGGACATTTTAGCACCAGAACTTTTAAAGGCTTTTAATGACTTTGACAGACTGGACCGACTCCCTGACAGTTTTAGAATAGGTATTGTTTCACTTCTACACAAAAAAGGGGATAAGACCGATTTGAAAACGTGGAGACCAATCAGCCTTTTAAACCTTGACTGTAAACTTTTTAGTAAGCTTTTAGCATCACGAATGTCTATGTTTTTAAAAGATGTGATCCACCCGGATCAAGCATGCGCTGTGCCCGGGAAGAGGATCACAGACAGCCTGATATTGATTAGAGACGTCATCTGTTTTGCGAGAGACAGAAACATTGGCCTAATAGTGTTAAATTTAGACTTTGAAAAAGCTTTTGACCGTGTCTCGCACCAGTACCTTTTGCAGGTACTGTGTAAAATGGGGTTCCCAGGGAGGTTCTTAGCATGGGTGGGATTGCTGTATAACGATATAACCAGCAAAATCCTTGTTAACGGGCATCTAACAAATGCTGTCAATATACACAGCGGCGTCCGTCAGGGCTGCCCGTTATCTCCGCTCCTGTATGTGGCTTGCATAGAGCCACTGGCACAGCTCTTGAGAAGGGACCAACGGATCGAAGGTTTTAAAGTACCAGGAATGGGAGGAGTGACAACAAAATGTGTGTTATATATGGATGACGTGACAATTTTAACTACTGACTTTTTATCTGTCCGGAGAGCTTTGGAGTTAACAGACTTTTATGGACAGGCCTCAGGCTCAATATTAAACAGGAACAAGTCTGAGGCCCAGCTCTTTGGACAGTTGGGTGATATAGACTTGGGAGGACTGGACGTGACACTCAGAAAAACGGACATAAAAATTTTAGGTGTAAAATTTGACAGTGAGGGTGGGGGAAGTGGTAACTGGAGTGGAATTTTAGGCAAAGTGAGACAGCGACTAGGACTGTGGGGACTGAGGACTTTGACTATGGAGGGAAAGATTTTAGTTTTTAAAGCTGTGATTTTACCCCTGTTTTTATTATTGTGTTCTGTTTTTAGCCCCCCCAGGTTCTTCATTTTAGCTGTAGAAAGAGCAGTTTTTTATTTCCTTTGGGCTTCTAAGTGGGAGAGGACACGAAGAGAAATCATCAAAAAGAGAAAGGAAAACGGAGGGAAAGGTCTTCCGGACCTCAGCTTGTTTTTAGGGAGTAATTTCACAGCATTACACATCAAGTACGCTACGGCCCCATCAAGTAGTGCGACCACAGCAATGGTTAAGTTTTGGATGGGGTCGTATTTACGCACTTTAAAAGTTTTAAAAGTAGATCTCAGAGCCCCAGTGTCTTTTAACTTGCCAAAAGAATATGGTTTTATTAAGAAATTTTTAAAGAAATATGATTGTGAAAACCAAAATTTGAACGTTTTAACTAATCATAAAAAAATAATCTCTGTTGTGCAGGATCGGGAGAAGGTGAGCCCAGTGTCAGGCCTAATGGAGAACGAGGCAAAGACTGCGTGGAGGAACGCAGCCCACCCTGCCCTCCAGAACCGGCATAAGGACCTTTCGTGGATGGCGGCCCATGAGATCCTCCCGACCAGGGCGGTTATGCACTCCAGGGGCATGTCCACCAACGCAAAATGCCCACGGCCTGGGTGTGATCAACAGGAGACCGTGCGGCATGTCCTCTGGGAGTGCGGCGCTGCACAGGACCAGTGGACCGCGACCGGCCCCCTAGTTTTCCCGTGCCTGCCAGCGGGTGGAGTCCAGATGGACTACAAACTCGCCGTCCTAGGGGTGGGCTGGAGCATGAAGGACTTAACAAAAAAACAGTTTACACAGCTCTGGCTCACCCTGAACGCTATAAAGCATGCAATCTGGACTGCCAGAAACCTGCTGGTGGGGAAACGGGTGACGGTGCCCCTCCACGCCACTGTAAGGACGGTCGAGTACATGCTGCAGGGGCACCGCACCTAATCATTCGGATGGGGGGGCCGGGGTTGCCACAGAGAGGGTCCTGGCCGCCACCGACCCTGGTCGCCCGTAGATGCACCCTCACCACCATTGGCTACGGGAACAGCGGGCCAGCGGGTGGGGATCTCCTCTGGGTCCCTGAAGCAGGGTCTGATGGCTTGAAACTGAGGGCCAGGGGTGGGCCGGAAGGGAAGGCTCACCTCCCCGGTCCAGTATAATAGAACACTGTTTTCACCCCATTTTATCTTGCTTTTACTGATTAGAGGCTTACAAATTACTGTTTTAAATGCTATTTTAACACTGTTTTTTATCCTGGTTCTTAAAACACACTGGAAGCACTTGCAAATAGCTAATGTTATTCTAAAAAATTAAGTATATTGAACTGTAGTTATTTTTAATGGTTTTAAAGATAACATAAATTGTATAGAGGTGCTTTTAAATAGCATGTGGATATCTTATATTTTGTGTTTTAGAGTTTCAGGATTTAAATTGCGTTTTTAATCCTCATTAAAATTATGTTTTATTTCAGATCTATTTTTTGTTTTTAGACCTGCATGTGCAGGGGTATAAAATGTTTTATGTAACCTGACTTGTTTACAGCATGTGCTGTTATTTATATGATGATCTTGTTTCAATAAACAAAAATAGAAAAAAAAAAAAAAAAAAAATCTGTTCTTATCAGTTTAATGTCTGATACGTCTCCTATCCGGAGACTATATGTTAAATGGATTTTTGACCTTCGGAAATGGAAGCGGAGCTTGCTCCTTCCACTCCATGCATCAACATGGTATTGCAGTGTTTCCATGAATGGTGCGCTCCCCATCTCGGGGATAAATAAGTCAAGTATAAAAAAAGAATTTGCTTCTTTTGTGCGTGAGTGACGGTGTTTTTTCTAATCCGTGTGTTTTAAAATTGCTGTGGTTTCGTTGGCTTTATTGGTTTAACGAAAAGCTTGCGTGGAAATGAACACGCTGATAAAGAAATGTTTTTGTAATGTATTTAATTATTTTCTTTACAAGTTTGCGGAGGTGATACGAGGACGAATTAAACATCCTCGACACAGCTGAAGGCGCAACAAAAGCGAACGAGACCGATTGGAATGTTAAAAACACCTGAAAACTTTTTTCACTACCCTTCATACTACAGCTGTCGAAACACCACAGCAACGTCGACAGACCTGGAAGCATAGCTGTACTTGTTTAACTCACAACGACAACGGGTAAGTCATTGAGCCCTGTGTTTTTATTTATCCACGTTCTAAAATTGCTATGCTTTCGTTGTTTCTTGATTGCTCTGTACATTTCTTTGTTTCTATTCCACGTAAAGTTACTTTGTAATAACGAAACCATATATTTGAATGCGCAATTTAAATCCATTTGATTTAAATTGTTTCACATATTTCACTCTACACGGTTCAACCGGGCTGGAAACGGAATAAAAACAGGGTAGATCTCGAAGAATGTTTGGTCTCAGACGTGGCTTCGTGCGCTTTCCACCTGGTCACACACAGTAAATGAAATGTTAGTCGGACGGCCTCCGGGGGCGCCGTCGATGTGATCGGTCACAGGAAGATGCGGCCGTCTGGCCTCAAAGGGTGTCGCTCATACTTACCTGGCAGGGGAGACACCATGATCATGAAGGTGGTTCACCCAGGGCGAGGCTCAGCCATTGCACTCCGGTTGGGCTGACCCTTTGCGAATTCCCCAAATGTGGGAATCTCGACTGCAAAATTTCTGATAGTGGGGGACTGCGTTCGCGCTCTCCCCTGACCTTTGTGTTAAAAATAGATTCGCTTGTCGTTTTACGTAAAATCCAAGAGACGTCTAACCACGGCCCAAGAATACATTAGTCATCAAAAAAGCGGCTATTCAACGACTACATAACTTTTAATAGACAGCGAATAAGTGTCTAGGCTAAAACAAGGCTTAATTTGGGCTGTCAGTGAAAATCTAATAGCCGTTTGACCATTCCAAACGAATAGACTAGCCATTAAATAGAACCACAATCAAACGGCTACATGTCTAAGAGCACAAAATAATGCTTAGATGATTCTTTTACTTCCAATATAAGAGGTTCTCGGGAATGGCAATCATCCAAACTAATAAATTATAAAGGCTTTTATAAGAAAATGACAACAGTTAAACAACCTAGACAGCGTTGGGCAATACAAAATGCTAATAAATACAAGACAAATTGAAATATTGTACATGCATGTACATTAAACCAGCCAACAAATCTGCCAATGGGCTACGACAATTTTTCTTGAATTAAGTGTTTATATCTAGATTTGTTTCTTACCCCTTTGGCAGATTTATTTGCTTGTTTTAAGCCCAAATTCTGAGTTTTTTCTCCCTAAAGGCTAGGTTTATTTTCTTAGGGCATTTTGCTCATCAAAAAATGCATCTTATTTTAAGACTTTCTAGATATTTGTATAGTTAAAACAGTTCGAAATAACAAGTAAGAAATGATTTTTTGCAATGTATTCATTCATTCGCTACCCTTCATACTACAGCTGTCGAAAAACCACAGCAACGTCGACAGACCTGGAAGCGTAGCTGTATTTGTTTAACTCACAAAGACAACGGGTAAAGTATTTTCTTGATTACCTAAATGACTTGCTGTAGGAAAATAAGTTTAGGTTTAAGGGGGGAAATACAGTTTAAAGGGATATTTCAATTTATGATGATAATTCTGTCATCATTTACTCATGCATACAGGCTTACAACAACACGAGGATTAGTTTTTTTCTGAGTAACACAAAAGAAGGTATTTTGAGGAATGATGGTAAACCCACAGCAGATAGTCACCATTGACTTCCATAGTAGGAATAAAAAAATATGATGGAATTTAATAGGTACCATCAACCGTGTGCTAACCATCACTTTGCAAAATATTTTCTTCATCATTTATCACGATACTTCCAAAATATTTTTTCCTACTAAGTCAATATTTCATTATTTGCTTTACAAGCTTAAAAATGATGGTGACAGGATTCCATGGTAATCACAAACAGGTAAACAAGTAAAATAATCACTATTTACTTTTAAAAGCATTTTGAAAATTGCTTGCTTATGCTGGGAGTAAAGGTATTTCATGCAAAAGGTATTTCCTCTTTAAAAGGTAATGTATGCTTCTTTTAAAGCTGACACATTTGCCACATTAAAATAACAGAAATGTGTACTGTTTAAACTTTTTGGAGCCGGTGTGTCTGTGTTCTTGGGGCACACATCTACATGTAAAAGCAGAATTGCTTATTATTCTTCTCTATTTCTTGTATAGGTCAATTATGAGTGAAGAACCGTTCACCAAATGAAGACCGCAGCCAGGTGACGGGATCCTGTGGTAATCACAAACAGGTAAACCAGTAAAATAATCATCATTTAATGTTAAAATAATTTTGAAAATTGAAGTTCTGTGTGTTCTTATTGTACTTTATTTATTTCTGCAGGTAAGCACCATACCGTAAGCTTCATTCCCTTTATAACAGGTAAGGTTCATACTGTTTTATTCTTTTGTACTGTTTTATTCGTACTGTTTTAAATCATTCAGTAAATGCAAAGTTAAACTGATGTGTTTTTAATCTAGATTTAAAAGTGTCTACTGTTGAAGCACATCTGATCTCTTCTGAAAGCTGATAATAACTGAATGCTGAGGCACCTTGTTTTGAGTGAACCCTTGTTTTTTCTAAATGACCTGATCCTATTGATCCGAGTAATCGGTTTCATATTCGATTAGCATATCTGTCATGTATTGTAGCCATGAAGTGGTTTTTAAACAAGAAACAGTACTTTTAAAATCCATTGACCATTGCAATAATCGGCCCTGCTGGTGATGAAAGCATGAACAAGTTTCTCTAAGTCCTGTCTTGAGACAAAACCTCTAATTCTGGCAATATTTCTGAGATGGTAGTAAAAGCAGAATTCCTTATTATTTTTCTCTATCTCAGGCTCTACGGCATATATGTCATGATTTTATTTGTCTATTTATATGTCTATTTACAAGGACTGCCTTGGCCAAATGTTATTGTTAATTAATATTGAAGCAGTTATTTAACATAGGTCCTTTGAGTAGTGATTTGTGTAATGATCCATATATCTATTTTTATGTATATTTTTAACTTAGGAATGTGATTTTAAAGCTCATATTTGTTATTGTATGACACCTCTCATGTTATGAAAGTAAAAAATAAATGTATTTTCTGATGTCTTGCATTTCTGTTTTTAAACTGTTAATCCTTATCAAGTGCTATACATTAGAAAGTGGATATAGAGTGAAATGCACACGGTGAATAATGAACGCAGACCTTCAGTGCCGGACCTCTGACCCGCTAACCTCCATCCCGACAGCCAGCGCCTTCTCCGGATGCCATTGCGGTATCGCTTCTCGGCTTTTTGGGTAAGATCGAGTGGACACCGGGGACTACACGTTTAAATGGATTTTTGACCTTCGGCTATGGAAGCGAGGCTTGTTCCGTCCACTCCGTGCATCGACTCTGGCGCTTTCCGGGGACAAATAAGGTGAGTTTAAAATCAGAGTTTGCTTCTTTAGTGCGTGGTTGCCAGTTTGTTTGCCAGTCCGTGGTCCATAATACGTTCCGCGTTCGTGGTCTCTCCATCGCTCAGTACTTTTCTGTGTTTCTATTTTACGTAAAGCTAACACCAAAACGATTGTGGAAGGCGCTATATAGATTGTTCTCAAAGAAAAAAAACGAGAAACAAACCCATGTGAATATGGGTCAAATTATCTAGGCGGAGCACTTCGTTCAAAGAAAAACGCAACAGAATTGTTTGCGTTGAACAAAGACAATGGTGCCTGCAGACATCGAATGTGTATTGTGGATAAAAAATGGCCAGTGGGGTGGGACAATTTTTCTTGAATTAAGTGTTTATGGGAAAAGTTCACGAATTTTTTCTTACCCTGTAGTCAGATTTATTTGCTTGTTTTAAGCATAAAATAACAGGAGAAGAAATTGTGTAGGGGGAGCAGAGGGTTTTTTTTCGTTCAAAGAAAAGCAGCGTGGCACGAATGAATGTTTGGCTGAAATGCTATCGTAATTTCCCCCTTAATTTTCCTTACAAACATGAAACCAGAGAGAAGGGTCAGTTGGCATCGAATTGCACCTTGTATTCGGTGATTGATTGAGGAAAAATATGCGTATGTGTATATATATACTTGTTTTGTTGAACAGAGACAATGGCCGCGTGCTCCAGCGTCACCTATATGCCTATTTCACAAAATGGCGGCTTTGACCGGAAGTAGGGAAAACATCGTTCAGGTTGCACCACTACGATGGCCACTCAATATAGTATGGACTGACAGCTGCTTTGTTTTCTCCTACACATGAATTTACTTGTAAAAATAACAATAACAGATATTGTCGATTGGTGTTATATTATTTTTTTAGCATTTCGTATTATCAAAATATATCATATGTTAGACAGCTTATCAATTTTAAATAAAATAACGAGACATACATAACTATTCGTGTCTGCTCCCGTTTATTGTAATGAGTGTGCACATTTGGAGAAATACTTAGACATTTTACTTCTTATTTCTTTAGACTGAATAATTATTTCTTATTAATTCCAAAGTATGCGACCCGATGATCTAATCGTGGTGTTGTATGTGCTATTCCTCGTTTGTTTGCCTGCATCCATTGCTTTACGGCTTGCTTGTTGCGTTTAAATGCACATTTGATTTCTTTACCAGCATTGGATTTAGACCATTCAATGAGAAGAGTTAACAGCGTTTATTATGATTGATAAGCCCTCAACGGAGAATGAGGTCGGCATACATTAAAAGCCTTATTTTGTTTTTATCGTGTGCCTTCCAAAATGTATGCGACGAAACTTAAATCACGCAAAATATGAATGGTAACTAGACGTGCTTGTTGTGTGCAAGGAGTGCATTTATTTGTAAACTTTTGCTAAATCAAAATGGTTTATTTGTATTTGCTTTTTACCTGGGTTTTATCAGGTTCGCAGTCGGGACATTTTTAATCCATAGTGTATGCATAATTAATTTCAAAGAAATAAGAAGTAAAATGTGTAAGTATTCCTCAAAATGTGCTTTGGACTAAGTCCCCCGTCATCACAGCAAACGGGAGCAGACCCGAATAGGTATGGCTAGTTATTTTATTAAAAATTTCCAGCCGTCTGTAAATTTATGTTTGAAAGAAAAAAGTAAATTAATATCTTACTTACTGTTTTTGTCTTGTTTTCTAGTGAATATCTGACAATGCTTAAATGGAGATACATTTACTTGGTAAGCAAAGTGGCTTAAGATATTATGTATTGTAATAGAAAATTGTTATAAAAACGTTTTGTTTTTGCTGGGAATTCTTGTATATATTTCACAGCTATATAATTAATTATAATAACGCACTTTTTGTTGATAAACATGTTAAAAAATACATTAACACATAATAATGTGGCAACAAATCAAATGTGCATTTAAATGCAACAAGCAAAAATAAATAAATAAAGCAAATGCACGGAAAAGAAACGAGGAATAAAAGAAACACCGCGATTAAAAAAATCAGATCGCATACTTTGTAAAATAATTGAAATAAATTATAAAAATCAACAGGTTTATATTTAAAACAAATAAAAAATATCTGCCAGCGGGGTAAGAAAAATAAACTTAATTCTAGTTTCAACTTAATTCAATAATAAACTCAATTTAGGTTTATTTTTCTTACCCCACTGGCAGATATTTTTACTTGTTTTAAGCCTTAACCTATTACATTTTAGAATTTATTTCAGTAAACAAGACTTAAATTCTAAGCCACTTTGCTTATTAAGTAAATGTATCTCGATTTAAGAATTATTTTTTAACTCGAAAACATTAAGAAAATACTAAGTAAACGAACAAATTGGGATGTTCAAAACACTTAAATATTTTTTTTCACTCTACCCTTCATATTACAGCTGTCGAAAAACCACAGCAACGTTGACAGACCCGGAAGCCATGATACATTAGCAGTTTTTAAAATAAGTTAAATCTAGAATCCTTATTGGTTTTAGATACTTTAAAGCAATGAATGATCTTCTTTCTTTTGAATTGATTTGGTATTATGGAGGAGCTCTGTGTCTGGTTATTGAAGATGATTTGTTCTTTGCTCCTATGTTGGCTTATTTTTTTGTTATTTCCGTTACTATATATATTTTTTCTTTGTTTTTTCTGATTTGAGGTTATGAAAATGTTTTAATTTGTAATAAAGGTTTTTTGAAAATTCTAAATTCTCTCTATCTCTCTCTCTCTCTCTCTCTCTCATGAGCGTGGATCAGATCCTGCATTAAAACATGAACTTCTGATTTGCTAGCTCAACGTTCTACCTCTGGGTTATACAATGAGAACGTATAGAGTTAAATGCCCGCTAGCCTCCACCCCAAAAGCCAGCGCCTTCGCCGGCTCCCCCTTTGGCTGCGTCTATTCCGGTATCGCTTCTCGGCCTTTTGGCTAAGATCAAGTGTAGTATCTGTTCTTATCAGTTTAATGTCTGATACGTCTCCTATCCGGGGACTATATGTTAAATGGATTTTTGACCTTCGGAAATGGAAGCGGAGCTTGCTCCTTCCACTCCATGCATCAACATGGTATTGCAGTGTTTCCATGAATGGTGCGCTCCCCATCTCGGGGATAAATAAGTCAAGTATAAAAAAAGAATTTGCTTCTTTTGTGCGTGAGTGACGGTGTTTTTTCTAATCCGTGTGTTTTAAAATTGCTGTGGTTTCGTTGGCTTTATTGGTTTAACGAAAAGCTTGCGTGGAAATGAACACGCTGATAAAGAAATGTTTTTGTAATGTATTTAATTATTTTCTTTACAAGTTTGCGGAGGTGATACGAGGACGAATTAAACATCCTCGACACAGCTGAAGGCGCAACAAAAGCGAACGAGACCGATTGGAATGTTAAAAACACCTGAAAACTTTTTTCACTACCCTTCATACTACAGCTGTCGAAACACCACAGCAACGTCGACAGACCTGGAAGCATAGCTGTACTTGTTTAACTCACAACGACAACAGGTAAGTCATTGAGCCCTGTGTTTTTATTTATCCACGTTCTAAAATTGCTATGCTTTCGTTGTTTCTTGATTGCTCTGTACATTTCTTTGTTTCTATTCCACGTAAAGTTACTTTGTAATAACGAAACCATATATTTGAATGCGCAATTTAAATCCATTTGATTTAAATTGTTTCACATATTTCACTCTACACGGTTCAACCGGGCTGGAAACGGAATAAAAACAGGGTAGATCTCGAAGAATGTTTGGTCTCAGACGTGGCTTCGTGCGCTTTCCACCTGGTCACACACAGTAAATGAAATGTTAGTCGGACGGCCTCCGGGGGCGCCGTCGATGTGATCGGTCACAGGAAGATGCGGCCGTCTGGCCTCAAAGGGTGTCGCTCATACTTACCTGGCAGGGGAGACACCATGATCATGAAGGTGGTTCACCCAGGGCGAGGCTCAGCCATTGCACTCCGGTTGGGCTGACCCTTTGCGAATTCCCCAAATGTGGGAATCTCGACTGCAAAATTTCTGATAGTGGGGGACTGCGTTCGCGCTCTCCCCTGACCTTTGTGTTAAAAATAGATTCGCTTGTCGTTTTACGTAAAATCCAAGAGACGTCTAACCACGGCCCAAGAATACATTAGTCATCAAAAAAGCGGCTATTCAACGACTACATAACTTTTAATAGACAGCGAATAAGTGTCTAGGCTAAAACAAGGCTTAATTTGGGCTGTCAGTGAAAATCTAATAGCCGTTTGACCATTCCAAACGAATAGACTAGCCATTAAATAGAACCACAATCAAACGGCTACATGTCTAAGAGCACAAAATAATGCTTAGATGATTCTTTTACTTCCAATATAAGAGGTTCTCGGGAATGGCAATCATCCAAACTAATAAATTATAAAGGCTTTTATAAGAAAATGACAACAGTTAAACAACCTAGACAGCGTTGGGCAATACAAAATGCTAATAAATACAAGACAAATTGAAATATTGTACATGCATGTACATTAAACCAGCCAACAAATCTGCCAATGGGCTACGACAATTTTTCTTGAATTAAGTGTTTATATCTAGATTTGTTTCTTACCCCTTTGGCAGATTTATTTGCTTGTTTTAAGCCCAAATTCTGAGTTTTTTCTCCCTAAAGGCTAGGTTTATTTTCTTAGGGCATTTTGCTCATCAAAAAATGCATCTTATTTTAAGACTTTCTAGATATTTGTATAGTTAAAACAGTTCGAAATAACAAGTAAGAAATGATTTTTTGCAATGTATTCATTCATTCGCTACCCTTCATACTACAGCTGTCGAAAAACCACAGCAACGTCGACAGACCTGGAAGCGTAGCTGTATTTGTTTAACTCACAAAGACAACGGGTAAAGTATTTTCTTGATTACCTAAATGACTTGCTGTAGGAAAATAAGTTTAGGTTTAAGGGGGGAAATACAGTTTAAAGGGATATTTCAATTTATGATGATAATTCTGTCATCATTTACTCATGCATACAGGCTTACAACAACACGAGGATTAGTTTTTTTCTGAGTAACACAAAAGAAGGTATTTTGAGGAATGATGGTAAACCCACAGCAGATAGTCACCATTGACTTCCATAGTAGGAATAAAAAAATATGATGGAATTTAATAGGTACCATCAACCGTGTGCTAACCATCACTTTGCAAAATATTTTCTTCATCATTTATCACGATACTTCCAAAATATTTTTTCCTACTAAGTCAATATTTCATTATTTGCTTTACAAGCTTAAAAATGATGGTGACAGGATTCCATGGTAATCACAAACAGGTAAACAAGTAAAATAATCACTATTTACTTTTAAAAGCATTTTGAAAATTGCTTGCTTATGCTGGGAGTAAAGGTATTTCATGCAAAAGGTATTTCCTCTTTAAAAGGTAATGTATGCTTCTTTTAAAGCTGACACATTTGCCACATTAAAATAACAGAAATGTGTACTGTTTAAACTTTTTGGAGCCGGTGTGTCTGTGTTCTTGGGGCACACATCTACATGTAAAAGCAGAATTGCTTATTATTCTTCTCTATTTCTTGTATAGGTCAATTATGAGTGAAGAACCGTTCACCAAATGAAGACCGCAGCCAGGTGACGGGATCCTGTGGTAATCACAAACAGGTAAACCAGTAAAATAATCATCATTTAATGTTAAAATAATTTTGAAAATTGAAGTTCTGTGTGTTCTTATTGTACTTTATTTATTTCTGCAGGTAAGCACCATACCGTAAGCTTCATTCCCTTTATAACAGGTAAGGTTCATACTGTTTTATTCTTTTGTACTGTTTTATTCGTACTGTTTTAAATCATTCAGTAAATGCAAAGTTAAACTGATGTGTTTTTAATCTAGATTTAAAAGTGTCTACTGTTGAAGCACATCTGATCTCTTCTGAAAGCTGATAATAACTGAATGCTGAGGCACCTTGTTTTGAGTGAACCCTTGTTTTTTCTAAATGACCTGATCCTATTGATCCGAGTAATCGGTTTCATATTCGATTAGCATATCTGTCATGTATTGTAGCCATGAAGTGGTTTTTAAACAAGAAACAGTACTTTTTAAATCCATTGACCATTGCAATAATCGGCCCTGCTGGTGATGAAAGCATGAACAAGTTTCTCTAAGTCCTGTCTTGAGACAAAACCTCTAATTCTGGCAATATTTCTGAGATGGTAGTAAAAGCAGAATTCCTTATTATTTTTCTCTATCTCAGGCTCTACGGCATATATGTCATGATTTTATTTGTCTATTTATATTTCTATTTACAAGGACTGCCTTGGCCAAATGTTATTGTTAATTAATATTGAAGCAGTTATTTAACATAGGTCCTTTGAGTAGTGATTTGTGTAATGATCCATATATCTATTTTTATGTATATTTTTAACTTAGGAATGTGATTTTAAAGCTCATATTTGTTATTGTATGACACCTCTCATGTTATGAAAGTAAAAAATAAATGTATTTTCTGATGTCTTGCATTTCTGTTTTTAAACTGTTAATCCTTATCAAGTGCTATACATTAGAAAGTGGATATAGAGTGAAATGCACACGGTGAATAATGAACGCAGACCTTCAGTGCCGGACCTCTGACCCGCTAACCTCCATCCCGACAGCCAGCGCCTTCTCCGGATGCCATTGCGGTATCGCTTCTCGGCTTTTTGGGTGAGATCGAGTGGACACCGGGGACTACACGTTTAAATGGATTTTTGACCTTCGGCTATGGAAGCGAGGCTTGTTCCGTCCACTCCGTGCATCGACTCTGGCGCTTTCCGGGGACAAATAAGGTGAGTTTAAAATCAGAGTTTGCTTCTTTAGTGCGTGGTTGCCAGTTTGTTTGCCAGTCCGTGGTCCATAATACGTTCCGCGTTCGTGGTCTCTCCATCGCTCAGTACTTTTCTGTGTTTCTATTTTACGTAAAGCTAACACCAAAACGATTGTGGAAGGCGCTATATAGATTGTTCTCAAAGAAAAAAAACGAGAAACAAACCCATGTGAATATGGGTCAAATTATCTAGGCGGAGCACTTCGTTCAAAGAAAAACGCAACAGAATTGTTTGCGTTGAACAAAGACAATGGTGCCTGCAGACATCGAATGTGTATTGTGGATAAAAAATGGCCAGTGGGGTGGGACAATTTTTCTTGAATTAAGTGTTTATGGGAAAAGTTCACGAATTTTTTCTTACCCTGTAGTCAGATTTATTTGCTTGTTTTAAGCATAAAATAACAGGAGAAGAAATTGTGTAGGGGGAGCAGAGGGTTTTTTTTCGTTCAAAGAAAAGCAGCGTGGCACGAATGAATGTTTGGCTGAAATGCTATCGTAATTTCCCCCTTAATTTTCCTTACAAACATGAAACCAGAGAGAAGGGTCAGTTGGCATCGAATTGCACCTTGTATTCGGTGATTGATTGAGGAAAAATATGCGTATGTGTATATATATACTTGTTTTGTTGAACAGAGACAATGGCCGCGTGCTCCAGCGTCACCTATATGCCTATTTCACAAAATGGCGGCTTTGACCGGAAGTAGGGAAAACATCGTTCAGGTTGCACCACTACGATGGCCACTCAATATAGTATGGACTGACAGCTGCTTTGTTTTCTCCTACACATGAATTTACTTGTAAAAATAACAATAACAGATATTGTCGATTGGTGTTATATTATTTTTTTAGCATTTCGTATTATCAAAATATATCATATGTTAGACAGCTTATCAATTTTAAATAAAATAACGAGACATACATAACTATTCGTGTCTGCTCCCGTTTATTGTAATGAGTGTGCACATTTGGAGAAATACTTAGACATTTTACTTCTTATTTCTTTAGACTGAATAATTATTTCTTATTAATTCCAAAGTATGCGACCCGATGATCTAATCGTGGTGTTGTATGTGCTATTCCTCGTTTGTTTGCCTGCATCCATTGCTTTACGGCTTGCTTGTTGCGTTTAAATGCACATTTGATTTCTTTACCAGCATTGGATTTAGACCATTCAATGAGAAGAGTTAACAGCGTTTATTATGATTGATAAGCCCTCAACGGAGAATGAGGTCGGCATACATTAAAAGCCTTATTTTGTTTTTATCGTGTGCCTTCCAAAATGTATGCGACGAAACTTAAATCACGCAAAATATGAATGGTAACTAGACGTGCTTGTTGTGTGCAAGGAGTGCATTTATTTGTAAACTTTTGCTAAATCAAAATGGTTTATTTGTATTTGCTTTTTACCTGGGTTTTATCAGGTTCGCAGTCGGGACATTTTTAATCCATAGTGTATGCATAATTAATTTCAAAGAAATAAGAAGTAAAATGTGTAAGTATTCCTCAAAATGTGCTTTGGACTAAGTCCCCCGTCATCACAGCAAACGGGAGCAGACCCGAATAGGTATGGCTAGTTATTTTATTAAAAATTTCCAGCCGTCTGTAAATTTATGTTTGAAAGAAAAAAGTAAATTAATATCTTACTTACTGTTTTTGTCTTGTTTTCTAGTGAATATCTGACAATGCTTAAATGGAGATACATTTACTTGGTAAGCAAAGTGGCTTAAGATATTATGTATTGTAATAGAAAATTGTTATAAAAACGTTTTGTTTTTGCTGGGAATTCTTGTATATATTTCACAGCTATATAATTAATTATAATAACGCACTTTTTGTTGATAAACATGTTAAAAAATACATTAACACATAATATTGTGGCAACAAATCAAATGTGCATTTAAATGCAACAAGCAAAAATAAATAAATAAAGCAAATGCACGGAAAAGAAACGAGGAATAAAAGAAACACCGCGATTAAAAAAATCAGATCGCATACTTTGTAAAATAATTGAAATAAATTATAAAAATCAACAGGTTTATATTTAAAACAAATAAAAAATATCTGCCAGCGGGGTAAGAAAAATAAACTTAATTCTAGTTTCAACTTAATTCAATAATAAACTCAATTTAGGTTTATTTTTCTTACCCCACTGGCAGATATTTTTACTTGTTTTAAGCCTTAACCTATTACATTTTAGAATTTATTTCAGTAAACAAGACTTAAATTCTAAGCCACTTTGCTTATTAAGTAAATGTATCTCGATTTAAGAATTATTTTTTAACTCGAAAACATTAAGAAAATACTAAGTAAACGAACAAATTGGGATGTTCAAAACACTTAAATATTTTTTTTCACTCTACCCTTCATATTACAGCTGTCGAAAAACCACAGCAACGTTGACAGACCTGGAAGCCATGATACATTAGCAGTTTTTAAAATAAGTTAAATCTAGAATCCTTATTGGTTTTAGATACTTTAAAGCAATGAATGATCTTCTTTCTTTTGAATTGATTTGGTATTATGGAGGAGCTCTGTGTCTGGTTATTGAAGATGATTTGTTCTTTGCTCCTATGTTGGCTTATTTTTTTGTTATTTCCGTTACTATATATATTTTTTTCTTTGTTTTTTCTGATTTGAGGTTATGAAAATGTTTTAATTTGTAATAAAGGTTTTTTGAAAATTCTAAATTTTCTCTATCTCTCTCTCTCTCTCTCTCTCTCTCTCTCTCATGAGCGTGGATCAGATCCTGCATTAAAACATGAACTTCTGATTTGCTAGCTCAACGTTCTACTTCTGGGTTATACAATGAGAACGTATAGAGTTAAATGCCCGCTAGCCTCCACCCCAAAAGCCAGCGCCTTCGCCGGCTCCCCCTTTGGCTGCGTCTATTCCGGTATCGCTTCTCGGCCTTTTGGCTAAGATCAAGTGTAGTATCTGTTCTTATCAGTTTAATGTCTGATACGTCTCCTATCCGGGGACTATATGTTAAATGGATTTTTGACCTTCGGAAATGGAAGCGGAGCTTGCTCCTTCCACTCCATGCATCAACATGGTATTGCAGTGTTTCCATGAATGGTGCGCTCCCCATCTCGGGGATAAATAAGTCAAGTATAAAAAAAGAATTTGCTTCTTTTGTGCGTGAGTGACGGTGTTTTTTCTAATCCGTGTGTTTTAAAATTGCTGTGGTTTCGTTGGCTTTATTGGTTTAACGAAAAGCTTGCGTGGAAATGAACACGCTGATAAAGAAATGTTTTTGTAATGTATTTAATTATTTTCTTTACAAGTTTGCGGAGGTGATACGAGGACGAATTAAACATCCTCGACACAGCTGAAGGCGCAACAAAAGCGAACGAGACCGATTGGAATGTTAAAAACACCTGAAAACTTTTTTCACTACCCTTCATACTACAGCTGTCGAAACACCACAGCAACGTCGACAGACCTGGAAGCATAGCTGTACTTGTTTAACTCACAACGACAACGGGTAAGTCATTGAGCCCTGTGTTTTTATTTATCCACGTTCTAAAATTGCTATGCTTTCGTTGTTTCTTGATTGCTCTGTACATTTCTTTGTTTCTATTCCACGTAAAGTTACTTTGTAATAACGAAACCATATATTTGAATGCGCAATTTAAATCCATTTGATTTAAATTGTTTCACATATTTCACTCTACACGGTTCAACCGGGCTGGAAACGGAATAAAAACAGGGTAGATCTCGAAGAATGTTTGGTCTCAGACGTGGCTTCGTGCGCTTTCCACCTGGTCACACACAGTAAATGAAATGTTAGTCGGACGGCCTCCGGGGGCGCCGTCGATGTGATCGGTCACAGGAAGATGCGGCCGTCTGGCCTCAAAGGGTGTCGCTCATACTTACCTGGCAGGGGAGACACCATGATCATGAAGGTGGTTCACCCAGGGCGAGGCTCAGCCATTGCACTCCGGTTGGGCTGACCCTTTGCGAATTCCCCAAATGTGGGAATCTCGACTGCAAAATTTCTGATAGTGGGGCACTGCGTTCGCGCTCTCCCCTGACCTTTGTGTTAAAAATAGATTCGCTTGTCGTTTTACGTAAAATCCAAGAGACGTCTAACCACGGCCCAAGAATACATTAGTCATCAAAAAAGCGGCTATTCAACGACTACATAACTTTTAATAGACAGCGAATAAGTGTCTAGGCTAAAACAAGGCTTAATTTGGGCTGTCAGTGAAAATCTAATAGCCGTTTGACCATTCCAAACGAATAGACTAGCCATTAAATAGAACCACAATCAAACGGCTACATGTCTAAGAGCACAAAATAATGCTTAGATGATTCTTTTACTTCCAATATAAGAGGTTCTCGGGAATGGCAATCATCCAAACTAATAAATTATAAAGGCTTTTATAAGAAAATGACAACAGTTAAACAACCTAGACAGCGTTGGGCAATACAAAATGCTAATAAATACAAGACAAATTGAAATATTGTACATGCATGTACATTAAACAAGCCAACAAATCTGCCAATGGGCTACGACAATTTTTCTTGAATTAAGTGTTTATATCTAGATTTGTTTCTTACCCCTTTGGCAGATTTATTTGCTTGTTTTAAGCCCAAATTCTGAGTTTTTTCTCCCTAAAGGCTAGGTTTATTTTCTTAGGGCATTTTGCTCATCAAAAAATGCATCTTATTTTAAGACTTTCTAGATATTTGTATAGTTAAAACAGTTCGAAATAACAAGTAAGAAATGATTTTTTGCAATGTATTCATTCATTCGCTACCCTTCATACTACAGCTGTCGAAAAACCACAGCAACGTCGACAGACCTGGAAGCGTAGCTGTATTTGTTTAACTCACAAAGACAACGGGTAAAGTATTTTCTTGATTACCTAAATGACTTGCTGTAGGAAAATAAGTTTAGGTTTAAGGGGGGAAATACAGTTTAAAGGGATATTTCAATTTATGATGATAATTCTGTCATCATTTACTCATGCATACAGGCTTACAACAACACGAGGATTAGTTTTTTTCTGAGTAACACAAAAGAAGGTATTTTGAGGAATGATGGTAAACCCACAGCAGATAGTCACCATTGACTTCCATAGTAGGAATAAAAAAATATGATGGAATTTAATAGGTACCATCAACCGTGTGCTAACCATCACTTTGCAAAATATTTTCTTCATCATTTATCACGATACTTCCAAAATAATTTTTCCTACTAAGTCAATATTTCATTATTTGCTTTACAAGCTTAAAAATGATGGTGACAGGATTCCATGGTAATCACAAACAGGTAAACAAGTAAAATAATCACTATTTACTTTTAAAAGCATTTTGAAAATTGCTTGCTTATGCTGGGAGTAAAGGTATTTCATGCAAAAGGTATTTCCTCTTTAAAAGGTAATGTATGCTTCTTTTAAAGCTGACACATTTGCCACATTAAAATAACAGAAATGTGTACTGTTTAAACTTTTTGGAGCCGGTGTGTCTGTGTTCTTGGGGCACACATCTACATGTAAAAGCAGAATTGCTTATTATTCTTCTCTATTTCTTGTATAGGTCAATTATGAGTGAAGAACCGTTCACCAAATGAAGACCGCAGCCAGGTGACGGGATCCTGTGGTAATCACAAACAGGTAAACCAGTAAAATAATCATCATTTAATGTTAAAATAATTTTGAAAATTGAAGTTCTGTGTGTTCTTATTGTACTTTATTTATTTCTGCAGGTAAGCACCATACCGTAAGCTTCATTCCCTTTATAACAGGTAAGGTTCATACTGTTTTATTCTTTTGTACTGTTTTATTCGTACTGTTTTAAATCATTCAGTAAATGCAAAGTTAAACTGATGTGTTTTTAATCTAGATTTAAAAGTGTCTACTGTTGAAGCACATCTGATCTCTTCTGAAAGCTGATAATAACTGAATGCTGAGGCACCTTGTTTTGAGTGAACCCTTGTTTTTTCTAAATGACCTGATCCTATTGATCCGAGTAATCGGTTTCATATTCGATTAGCATATCTGTCATGTATTGTAGCCATGAAGTGGTTTTTAAACAAGAAACAGTACTTTTTAAATCCATTGACCATTGCAATAATCGGCCCTGCTGGTGATGAAAGCATGAACAAGTTTCTCTAAGTCCTGTCTTGAGACAAAACCTCTAATTCTGGCAATATTTCTGAGATGGTAGTAAAAGCAGAATTCCTTATTATTTTTCTCTATCTCAGGCTCTACGGCATATATGTCATGATTTTATTTGTCTATTTATATGTCTATTTACAAGGACTGCCTTGGCCAAATGTTATTGTTAATTAATATTGAAGCAGTTATTTAACATAGGTCCTTTGAGTAGTGATTTGTGTAATGATCCATATATCTATTTTTATGTATATTTTTAACTTAGGAATGTGATTTTAAAGCTCATATTTGTTATTGTATGACACCTCTCATGTTATGAAAGTAAAAAATAAATGTATTTTCTGATGTCTTGCATTTCTGTTTTTAAACTGTTAATCCTTATCAAGTGCTATACATTAGAAAGTGGATATAGAGTGAAATGCACACGGTGAATAATGAACGCAGACCTTCAGTGCCGGACCTCTGACCCGCTAACCTCCATCCCGACAGCCAGCGCCTTCTCCGGATGCCATTGCGGTATCGCTTCTCGGCTTTTTGGGTGAGATCGAGTGGACACCGGGGACTACACGTTTAAATGGATTTTTGACCTTCGGCTATGGAAGCGAGGCTTGTTCCGTCCACTCCGTGCATCGACTCTGGCGCTTTCCGGGGACAAATAAGGTGAGTTTAAAATCAGAGTTTGCTTCTTTAGTGCGTGGTTGCCAGTTTGTTTGCCAGTCCGTGGTCCATAATACGTTCCGCGTTCGTGGTCTCTCCATCGCTCAGTACTTTTCTGTGTTTCTATTTTACGTAAAGCTAACACCAAAACGATTGTGGAAGGCGCTATATAGATTGTTCTCAAAGAAAAAAAACGAGAAACAAACCCATGTGAATATGGGTCAAATTATCTAGGCGGAGCACTTCGTTCAAAGAAAAACGCAACAGAATTGTTTGCGTTGAACAAAGACAATGGTGCCTGCAGACATCGAATGTGTATTGTGGATAAAAAATGGCCAGTGGGGTGGGACAATTTTTCTTGAATTAAGTGTTTATGGGAAAAGTTCACGAATTTTTTCTTACCCTGTAGTCAGATTTATTTGCTTGTTTTAAGCATAAAATAACAGGAGAAGAAATTGTGTAGGGGGAGCAGAGGGTTTTTTTTCGTTCAAAGAAAAGCAGCGTGGCACGAATGAATGTTTGGCTGAAATGCTATCGTAATTTCCCCCTTAATTTTCCTTACAAACATGAAACCAGAGAGAAGGGTCAGTTGGCATCGAATTGCACCTTGTATTCGGTGATTGATTGAGGAAAAATATGCGTATGTGTATATATATACTTGTTTTGTTGAACAGAGACAATGGCCGCGTGCTCCAGCGTCACCTATATGCCTATTTCACAAAATGGCGGCTTTGACCGGAAGTAGGGAAAACATCGTTCAGGTTGCACCACTACGATGGCCACTCAATATAGTATGGACTGACAGCTGCTTTGTTTTCTCCTACACATGAATTTACTTGTAAAAATAACAATAACAGATATTGTCGATTGGTGTTATATTATTTTTTTAGCATTTCGTATTATCAAAATATATCATATGTTAGACAGCTTATCAATTTTAAATAAAATAACGAGACATACATAACTATTCGTGTCTGCTCCCGTTTATTGTAATGAGTGTGCACATTTGGAGAAATACTTAGACATTTTACTTCTTATTTCTTTAGACTGAATAATTATTTCTTATTAATTCCAAAGTATGCGACCCGATGATCTAATCGTGGTGTTGTATGTGCTATTCCTCGTTTGTTTGCCTGCATCCATTGCTTTACGGCTTGCTTGTTGCGTTTAAATGCACATTTGATTTCTTTACCAGCATTGGATTTAGACCATTCAATGAGAAGAGTTAACAGCGTTTATTATGATTGATAAGCCCTCAACGGAGAATGAGGTCGGCATACATTAAAAGCCTTATTTTGTTTTTATCGTGTGCCTTCCAAAATGTATGCGACGAAACTTAAATCACGCAAAATATGAATGGTAACTAGACGTGCTTGTTGTGTGCAAGGAGTGCATTTATTTGTAAACTTTTGCTAAATCAAAATGGTTTATTTGTATTTGCTTTTTACCTGGGTTTTATCAGGTTCGCAGTCGGGACATTTTTAATCCATAGTGTATGCATAATTAATTTCAAAGAAATAAGAAGTAAAATGTGTAAGTATTCCTCAAAATGTGCTTTGGACTAAGTCCCCCGTCATCACAGCAAACGGGAGCAGACCCGAATAGGTATGGCTAGTTATTTTATTAAAAATTTCCAGCCGTCTGTAAATTTATGTTTGAAAGAAAAAAGTAAATTAATATCTTACTTACTGTTTTTGTCTTGTTTTCTAGTGAATATCTGACAATGCTTAAATGGAGATACATTTACTTGGTAAGCAAAGTGGCTTAAGATATTATGTATTGTAATAGAAAATTGTTATAAAAACGTTTTGTTTTTGCTGGGAATTCTTGTATATATTTCACAGCTATATAATTAATTATAATAACGCACTTTTTGTTGATAAACATGTTAAAAAATACATTAACACATAATAATGTGGCAACAAATCAAATGTGCATTTAAATGCAACAAGCAAAAATAAATAAATAAAGCAAATGCACGGAAAAGAAACGAGGAATAAAAGAAACACCGCGATTAAAAAAATCAGATCGCATACTTTGTAAAATAATTGAAATAAATTATAAAAATCAACAGGTTTATATTTAAAACAAATAAAAAATATCTGCCAGCGGGGTAAGAAAAATAAACTTAATTCTAGTTTCAACTTAATTCAATAATAAACTCAATTTAGGTTTATTTTTCTTACCCCACTGGCAGATATTTTTACTTGTTTTAAGCCTTAACCTATTACATTTTAGAATTTATTTCAGTAAACAAGACTTAAATTCTAAGCCACTTTGCTTATTAAGTAAATGTATCTCGATTTAAGAATTATTTTTTAACTCGAAAACATTAAGAAAATACTAAGTAAACGAACAAATTGGGATGTTCAAAACACTTAAATATTTTTTTTCACTCTACCCTTCATATTACAGCTGTGGAAAAACCACAGCAACGTTGACAGACCCGGAAGCCATGATACATTAGCAGTTTTTAAAATAAGTTAAATCTAGAATCCTTATTGGTTTTAGATACTTTAAAGCAATGAATGATCTTCTTTCTTTTGAATTGATTTGGTATTATGGAGGAGCTCTGTGTCTGGTTATTGAAGATGATTTGTTCTTTGCTCCTATGTTGGCTTATTTTTTTGTTATTTCCGTTACTATATATATTTTTTCTTTGTTTTTTCTGATTTGAGGTTATGAAAATGTTTTAATTTGTAATAAAGGTTTTTTGAAAATTCTAAATTCTCTCTATCTCTCTCTCTCTCTCTCTCTCTCTCATGAGCGTGGATCAGATCCTGCATTAAAACATGAACTTCTGATTTGCTAGCTCAACGTTCTACCTCTGGGTTATACAATGAGAACGTATAGAGTTAAATGCCCGCTAGCCTCCACCCCAAAAGCCAGCGCCTTCGCCGGCTCCCCCTTTGGCTGCGTCTATTCCGGTATCGCTTCTCGGCCTTTTGGCTAAGATCAAGTGTAGTATCTGTTCTTATCAGTTTAATGTCTGATACGTCTCCTATCCGGGGACTATATGTTAAATGGATTTTTGACCTTCGGAAATGGAAGCGGAGCTTGCTCCTTCCACTCCATGCATCAACATGGTATTGCAGTGTTTCCATGAATGGTGCGCTCCCCATCTCGGGGATAAATAAGTCAAGTATAAAAAAAGAATTTGCTTCTTTTGTGCGTGAGTGATGGTGTTTTTTCTAATCCGTGTGTTTTAAAATTGCTGTGGTTTCGTTGGCTTTATTGGTTTAACGAAAAGCTTGCGTGGAAATGAACACGCTGATAAAGAAATGTTTTTGTAATGTATTTAATTATTTTCTTTACAAGTTTGCGGAGGTGATACGAGGACGAATTAAACATCCTCGACACAGCTGAAGGCGCAACAAAAGCGAACGAGACCGATTGGAATGTTAAAAACACCTGAAAACTTTTTTCACTACCCTTCATACTACAGCTGTCGAAACACCACAGCAACGTCGACAGACCTGGAAGCATAGCTGTACTTGTTTAACTCACAACGACAACGGGTAAGTCATTGAGCCCTGTGTTTTTATTTATCCACGTTCTAAAATTGCTATGCTTTCGTTGTTTCTTGATTGCTCTGTACATTTCTTTGTTTCTATTCCACGTAAAGTTACTTTGTAATAACGAAACCATATATTTGAATGCGCAATTTAAATCCATTTGATTTAAATTGTTTCACATATTTCACTCTACACGGTTCAACCGGGCTGGAAACGGAATAAAAACAGGGTAGATCTCGAAGAATGTTTGGTCTCAGACGTGGCTTCGTGCGCTTTCCACCTGGTCACACACAGTAAATGAAATGTTAGTCGGACGGCCTCCGGGGGCGCCGTCGATGTGATCGGTCACAGGAAGATGCGGCCGTCTGGCCTCAAAGGGTGTCGCTCATACTTACCTGGCAGGGGAGACACCATGATCATGAAGGTGGTTCACCCAGGGCGAGGCTCAGCCATTGCACTCCGGTTGGGCTGACCCTTTGCGAATTCCCCAAATGTGGGAATCTCGACTGCAAAATTTCTGATAGTGGGGGACTGCGTTCGCGCTCTCCCCTGACCTTTGTGTTAAAAATAGATTCGCTTGTCGTTTTACGTAAAATCCAAGAGACGTCTAACCACGGCCCAAGAATACATTAGTCATCAAAAAAGCGGCTATTCAACGACTACATAACTTTTAATAGACAGCGAATAAGTGTCTAGGCTAAAACAAGGCTTAATTTGGGCTGTCAGTGAAAATCTAATAGCCGTTTGACCATTCCAAACGAATAGACTAGCCATTAAATAGAACCACAATCAAACGGCTACATGTCTAAGAGCACAAAATAATGCTTAGATGATTCTTTTACTTCCAATATAAGAGGTTCTCGGGAATGGCAATCATCCAAACTAATAAATTATAAAGGCTTTTATAAGAAAATGACAACAGTTAAACAACCTAGACAGCGTTGGGCAATACAAAATGCTAATAAATACAAGACAAATTGAAATATTGTACATGCATGTACATTAAACCAGCCAACAAATCTGCCAATGGGCTACGACAATTTTTCTTGAATTAAGTGTTTATATCTAGATTTGTTTCTTACCCCTTTGGCAGATTTATTTGCTTGTTTTAAGCCCAAATTCTGAGTTTTTTCTCCCTAAAGGCTAGGTTTATTTTCTTAGGGCATTTTGCTCATCAAAAAATGCATCTTATTTTAAGACTTTCTAGATATTTGTATAGTTAAAACAGTTCGAAATAACAAGTAAGAAATGATTTTTTGCAATGTATTCATTCATTCGCTACCCTTCATACTACAGCTGTCGAAAAACCACAGCAACGTCGACAGACCTGGAAGCGTAGCTGTATTTGTTTAACTCACAAAGACAACGGGTAAAGTATTTTCTTGATTACCTAAATGACTTGCTGTAGGAAAATAAGTTTAGGTTTAAGGGGGGAAATACAGTTTAAAGGGATATTTCAATTTATGATGATAATTCTGTCATCATTTACTCATGCATACAGGCTTACAACAACACGAGGATTAGTTTTTTTCTGAGTAACACAAAAGAAGGTATTTTGAGGAATGATGGTAAACCCACAGCAGATAGTCACCATTGACTTCCATAGTAGGAATAAAAAAATATGATGGAATTTAATAGGTACCATCAACCGTGTGCTAACCATCACTTTGCAAAATATTTTCTTCATCATTTATCACGATACTTCCAAAATAATTTTTCCTACTAAGTCAATATTTCATTATTTGCTTTACAAGCTTAAAAATGATGGTGACAGGATTCCATGGTAATCACAAACAGGTAAACAAGTAAAATAATCACTATTTACTTTTAAAAGCATTTTGAAAATTGCTTGCTTATGCTGGGAGTAAAGGTATTTCATGCAAAAGGTATTTCCTCTTTAAAAGGTAATGTATGCTTCTTTTAAAGCTGACACATTTGCCACATTAAAATAACAGAAATGTGTACTGTTTAAACTTTTTGGAGCCGGTGTGTCTGTGTTCTTGGGGCACACATCTACATGTAAAAGCAGAATTGCTTATTATTCTTCTCTATTTCTTGTATAGGTCAATTATGAGTGAAGAACCGTTCACCAAATGAAGACCGCAGCCAGGTGACGGGATCCTGTGGTAATCACAAACAGGTAAACCAGTAAAATAATCATCATTTAATGTTAAAATAATTTTGAAAATTGAAGTTCTGTGTGTTCTTATTGTACTTTATTTATTTCTGCAGGTAAGCACCATACCGTAAGCTTCATTCCCTTTATAACAGGTAAGGTTCATACTGTTTTATTCTTTTGTACTGTTTTATTCGTACTGTTTTAAATCATTCAGTAAATGCAAAGTTAAACTGATGTGTTTTTAATCTAGATTTAAAAGTGTCTACTGTTGAAGCACATCTGATCTCTTCTGAAAGCTGATAATAACTGAATGCTGAGGCACCTTGTTTTGAGTGAACCCTTGTTTTTTCTAAATGACCTGATCCTATTGATCCGAGTAATCGGTTTCATATTCGATTAGCATATCTGTCATGTATTGTAGCCATGAAGTGGTTTTTAAACAAGAAACAGTACTTTTTAAATCCATTGACCATTGCAATAATCGGCCCTGCTGGTGATGAAAGCATGAACAAGTTTCTCTAAGTCCTGTCTTGAGACAAAACCTCTAATTCTGGCAATATTTCTGAGATGGTAGTAAAAGCAGAATTCCTTATTATTTTTCTCTATCTCAGGCTCTACGGCATATATGTCATGATTTTATTTGTCTATTTATATGTCTATTTACAAGGACTGCCTTGGCCAAATGTTATTGTTAATTAATATTGAAGCAGTTATTTAACATAGGTCCTTTGAGTAGTGATTTGTGTAATGATCCATATATCTATTTTTATGTATATTTTTAACTTAGGAATGTGATTTTAAAGCTCATATTTGTTATTGTATGACACCTCTCATGTTATGAAAGTAAAAAATAAATGTATTTTCTGATGTCTTGCATTTCTGTTTTTAAACTGTTAATCCTTATCAAGTGCTATACATTAGAAAGTGGATATAGAGTGAAATGCACACGGTGAATAATGAACGCAGACCTTCAGTGCCGGACCTCTGACCCGCTAACCTCCATCCCGACAGCCAGCGCCTTCTCCGGATGCCATTGCGGTATCGCTTCTCGGCTTTTTGGGTGAGATCGAGTGGACACCGGGGACTACACGTTTAAATGGATTTTTGACCTTCGGCTATGGAAGCGAGGCTTGTTCCGTCCACTCCGTGCATCGACTCTGGCGCTTTCCGGGGACAAATAAGGTGAGTTTAAAATCAGAGTTTGCTTCTTTAGTGCGTGGTTGCCAGTTTGTTTGCCAGTCCGTGGTCCATAATACGTTCCGCGTTCGTGGTCTCTCCATCGCTCAGTACTTTTCTGTGTTTCTATTTTACGTAAAGCTAACACCAAAACGATTGTGGAAGGCGCTATATAGATTGTTCTCAAAGAAAAAAAACGAGAAACAAACCCATGTGAATATGGGTCAAATTATCTAGGCGGAGCACTTCGTTCAAAGAAAAACGCAACAGAATTGTTTGCGTTGAACAAAGACAATGGTGCCTGCAGACATCGAATGTGTATTGTGGATAAAAAATGGCCAGTGGGGTGGGACAATTTTTCTTGAATTAAGTGTTTATGGGAAAAGTTCACGAATTTTTTCTTACCCTGTAGTCAGATTTATTTGCTTGTTTTAAGCATAAAATAACAGGAGAAGAAATTGTGTAGGGGGAGCAGAGGGTTTTTTTTCGTTCAAAGAAAAGCAGCGTGGCACGAATGAATGTTTGGCTGAAATGCTATCGTAATTTCCCCCTTAATTTTCCTTACAAACATGAAACCAGAGAGAAGGGTCAGTTGGCATCGAATTGCACCTTGTATTCGGTGATTGATTGAGGAAAAATATGCGTATGTGTATATATATACTTGTTTTGTTGAACAGAGACAATGGCCGCGTGCTCCAGCGTCACCTATATGCCTATTTCACAAAATGGCGGCTTTGACCGGAAGTAGGGAAAACATCGTTCAGGTTGCACCACTACGATGGCCACTCAATATAGTATGGACTGACAGCTGCTTTGTTTTCTCCTACACATGAATTTACTTGTAAAAATAACAATAACAGATATTGTCGATTGGTGTTATATTATTTTTTTAGCATTTCGTATTATCAAAATATATCATATGTTAGACAGCTTATCAATTTTAAATAAAATAACGAGACATACATAACTATTCGTGTCTGCTCCCGTTTATTGTAATGAGTGTGCACATTTGGAGAAATACTTAGACATTTTACTTCTTATTTCTTTAGACTGAATAATTATTTCTTATTAATTCCAAAGTATGCGACCCGATGATCTAATCGTGGTGTTGTATGTGCTATTCCTCGTTTGTTTGCCTGCATCCATTGCTTTACGGCTTGCTTGTTGCGTTTAAATGCACATTTGATTTCTTTACCAGCATTGGATTTAGACCATTCAATGAGAAGAGTTAACAGCGTTTATTATGATTGATAAGCCCTCAACGGAGAATGAGGTCGGCATACATTAAAAGCCTTATTTTGTTTTTATCGTGTGCCTTCCAAAATGTATGCGACGAAACTTAAATCACGCAAAATATGAATGGTAACTAGACGTGCTTGTTGTGTGCAAGGAGTGCATTTATTTGTAAACTTTTGCTAAATCAAAATGGTTTATTTGTATTTGCTTTTTACCTGGGTTTTATCAGGTTCGCAGTCGGGACATTTTTAATCCATAGTGTATGCATAATTAATTTCAAAGAAATAAGAAGTAAAATGTGTAAGTATTCCTCAAAATGTGCTTTGGACTAAGTCCCCCGTCATCACAGCAAACGGGAGCAGACCCGAATAGGTATGGCTAGTTATTTTATTAAAAATTTCCAGCCGTCTGTAAATTTATGTTTGAAAGAAAAAAGTAAATTAATATCTTACTTACTGTTTTTGTCTTGTTTTCTAGTGAATATCTGACAATGCTTAAATGGAGATACATTTACTTGGTAAGCAAAGTGGCTTAAGATATTATGTATTGTAATAGAAAATTGTTATAAAAACGTTTTGTTTTTGCTGGGAATTCTTGTATATATTTCACAGCTATATAATTAATTATAATAACGCACTTTTTGTTGATAAACATGTTAAAAAATACATTAACACATAATAATGTGGCAACAAATCAAATGTGCATTTAAATGCAACAAGCAAAAATAAATAAATAAAGCAAATGCACGGAAAAGAAACGAGGAATAAAAGAAACACCGCGATTAAAAAAATCAGATCGCATACTTTGTAAAATAATTGAAATAAATTATAAAAATCAACAGGTTTATATTTAAAACAAATAAAAAATATCTGCCAGCGGGGTAAGAAAAATAAACTTAATTCTAGTTTCAACTTAATTCAATAATAAACTCAATTTAGGTTTATTTTTCTTACCCCACTGGCAGATATTTTTACTTGTTTTAAGCCTTAACCTATTACATTTTAGAATTTATTTCAGTAAACAAGACTTAAATTCTAAGCCACTTTGCTTATTAAGTAAATGTATCTCGATTTAAGAATTATTTTTTAACTCGAAAACATTAAGAAAATACTAAGTAAACGAACAAATTGGGATGTTCAAAACACTTAAATATTTTTTTTCACTCTACCCTTCATATTACAGCTGTCGAAAAACCACAGCAACGTTGACAGACCCGGAAGCCATGATACATTAGCAGTTTTTAAAATAAGTTAAATCTAGAATCCTTATTGGTTTTAGATACTTTAAAGCAATGAATGATCTTCTTTCTTTTGAATTGATTTGGTATTATGGAGGAGCTCTGTGTCTGGTTATTGAAGATGATTTGTTCTTTGCTCCTATGTTGGCTTATTTTTTTGTTATTTCCGTTACTATATATATTTTTTCTTTGTTTTTTCTGATTTGAGGTTATGAAAATGTTTTAATTTGTAATAAAGGTTTTTTGAAAATTCTAAATTCTCTCTATCTCTCTCTCTCTCTCTCTCTCTCTCATGAGCGTGGATCAGATCCTGCATTAAAACATGAACTTCTGATTTGCTAGCTCAACGTTCTACCTCTGGGTTATACAATGAGAACGTATAGAGTTAAATGCCCGCTAGCCTCCACCCCAAAAGCCAGCGCCTTCGCCGGCTCCCCCTTTGGCTGCGTCTATTCCGGTATCGCTTCTCGGCCTTTTGGCTAAGATCAAGTGTAGTATCTGTTCTTATCAGTTTAATGTCTGATACGTCTCCTATCCGGGGACTATATGTTAAATGGATTTTTGACCTTCGGAAATGGAAGCGGAGCTTGCTCCTTCCACTCCATGCATCAACATGGTATTGCAGTGTTTCCATGAATGGTGCGCTCCCCATCTCGGGGATAAATAAGTCAAGTATAAAAAAAGAATTTGCTTCTTTTGTGCGTGAGTGACGGTGTTTTTTCTAATCCGTGTGTTTTAAAATTGCTGTGGTTTCGTTGGCTTTATTGGTTTAACGAAAAGCTTGCGTGGAAATGAACACGCTGATAAAGAAATGTTTTTGTAATGTATTTAATTATTTTCTTTACAAGTTTGCGGAGGTGATACGAGGACGAATTAAACATCCTCGACACAGCTGAAGGCGCAACAAAAGCGAACGAGACCGATTGGAATGTTAAAAACACCTGAAAACTTTTTTCACTACCCTTCATACTACAGCTGTCGAAACACCACAGCAACGTCGACAGACCTGGAAGCATAGCTGTACTTGTTTAACTCACAACGACAACGGGTAAGTCATTGAGCCCTGTGTTTTTATTTATCCACGTTCTAAAATTGCTATGCTTTCGTTGTTTCTTGATTGCTCTGTACATTTCTTTGTTTCTATTCCACGTAAAGTTACTTTGTAATAACGAAACCATATATTTGAATGCGCAATTTAAATCCATTTGATTTAAATTGTTTCACATATTTCACTCTACACGGTTCAACCGGGCTGGAAACGGAATAAAAACAGGGTAGATCTCGAAGAATGTTTGGTCTCAGACGTGGCTTCGTGCGCTTTCCACCTGGTCACACACAGTAAATGAAATGTTAGTCGGACGGCCTCCGGGGGCGCCGTCGATGTGATCGGTCACAGGAAGATGCGGCCGTCTGGCCTCAAAGGGTGTCGCTCATACTTACCTGGCAGGGGAGACACCATGATCATGAAGGTGGTTCACCCAGGGCGAGGCTCAGCCATTGCACTCCGGTTGGGCTGACCCTTTGCGAATTCCCCAAATGTGGGAATCTCGACTGCAAAATTTCTGATAGTGGGGGACTGCGTTCGCGCTCTCCCCTGACCTTTGTGTTAAAAATAGATTCGCTTGTCGTTTTACGTAAAATCCAAGAGACGTCTAACCACGGCCCAAGAATACATTAGTCATCAAAAAAGCGGCTATTCAACGACTACATAACTTTTAATAGACAGCGAATAAGTGTCTAGGCTAAAACAAGGCTTAATTTGGGCTGTCAGTGAAAATCTAATAGCCGTTTGACCATTCCAAACGAATAGACTAGCCATTAAATAGAACCACAATCAAACGGCTACATGTCTAAGAGCACAAAATAATGCTTAGATGATTCTTTTACTTCCAATATAAGAGGTTCTCGGGAATGGCAATCATCCAAACTAATAAATTATAAAGGCTTTTATAAGAAAATGACAACAGTTAAACAACCTAGACAGCGTTGGGCAATACAAAATGCTAATAAATACAAGACAAATTGAAATATTGTACATGCATGTACATTAAACCAGCCAACAAATCTGCCAATGGGCTACGACAATTTTTCTTGAATTAAGTGTTTATATCTAGATTTGTTTCTTACCCCTTTGGCAGATTTATTTGCTTGTTTTAAGCCCAAATTCTGAGTTTTTTCTCCCTAAAGGCTAGGTTTATTTTCTTAGGGCATTTTGCTCATCAAAAAATGCATCTTATTTTAAGACTTTCTAGATATTTGTATAGTTAAAACAGTTCGAAATAACAAGTAAGAAATGATTTTTTGCAATGTATTCATTCATTCGCTACCCTTCATACTACAGCTGTCGAAAAACCACAGCAACGTCGACAGACCTGGAAGCGTAGCTGTATTTGTTTAACTCACAAAGACAACGGGTAAAGTATTTTCTTGATTACCTAAATGACTTGCTGTAGGAAAATAAGTTTAGGTTTAAGGGGGGAAATACAGTTTAAAGGGATATTTCAATTTATGATGATAATTCTGTCATCATTTACTCATGCATACAGGCTTACAACAACACGAGGATTAGTTTTTTTCTGAGTAACACAAAAGAAGGTATTTTGAGGAATGATGGTAAACCCACAGCAGATAGTCACCATTGACTTCCATAGTAGGAATAAAAAAATATGATGGAATTTAATAGGTACCATCAACCGTGTGCTAACCATCACTTTGCAAAATATTTTCTTCATCATTTATCACGATACTTCCAAAATAATTTTTCCTACTAAGTCAATATTTCATTATTTGCTTTACAAGCTTAAAAATGATGGTGACAGGATTCCATGGTAATCACAAACAGGTAAACAAGTAAAATAATCACTATTTACTTTTAAAAGCATTTTGAAAATTGCTTGCTTATGCTGGGAGTAAAGGTATTTCATGCAAAAGGTATTTCCTCTTTAAAAGGTAATGTATGCTTCTTTTAAAGCTGACACATTTGCCACATTAAAATAACAGAAATGTGTACTGTTTAAACTTTTTGGAGCCGGTGTGTCTGTGTTCTTGGGGCACACATCTACATGTAAAAGCAGAATTGCTTATTATTCTTCTCTATTTCTTGTATAGGTCAATTATGAGTGAAGAACCGTTCACCAAATGAAGACCGCAGCCAGGTGACGGGATCCTGTGGTAATCACAAACAGGTAAACCAGTAAAATAATCATCATTTAATGTTAAAATAATTTTGAAAATTGAAGTTCTGTGTGTTCTTATTGTACTTTATTTATTTCTGCAGGTAAGCACCATACCGTAAGCTTCATTCCCTTTATAACAGGTAAGGTTCATACTGTTTTATTCTTTTGTACTGTTTTATTCGTACTGTTTTAAATCATTCAGTAAATGCAAAGTTAAACTGATGTGTTTTTAATCTAGATTTAAAAGTGTCTACTGTTGAAGCACATCTGATCTCTTCTGAAAGCTGATAATAACTGAATGCTGAGGCACCTTGTTTTGAGTGAACCCTTGTTTTTTCTAAATGACCTGATCCTATTGATCCGAGTAATCGGTTTCATATTCGATTAGCATATCTGTCATGTATTGTAGCCATGAAGTGGTTTTTAAACAAGAAACAGTACTTTTTAAATCCATTGACCATTGCAATAATCGGCCCTGCTGGTGATGAAAGCATGAACAAGTTTCTCTAAGTCCTGTCTTGAGACAAAACCTCTAATTCTGGCAATATTTCTGAGATGGTAGTAAAAGCAGAATTCCTTATTATTTTTCTCTATCTCAGGCTCTACGGCATATATGTCATGATTTTATTTGTCTATTTATATGTCTATTTACAAGGACTGCCTTGGCCAAATGTTATTGTTAATTAATATTGAAGCAGTTATTTAACATAGGTCCTTTGAGTAGTGATTTGTGTAATGATCCATATATCTATTTTTATGTATATTTTTAACTTAGGAATGTGATTTTAAAGCTCATATTTGTTATTGTATGACACCTCTCATGTTATGAAAGTAAAAAATAAATGTATTTTCTGATGTCTTGCATTTCTGTTTTTAAACTGTTAATCCTTATCAAGTGCTATACATTAGAAAGTGGATATAGAGTGAAATGCACACGGTGAATAATGAACGCAGACCTTCAGTGCCGGACCTCTGACCCGCTAACCTCCATCCCGACAGCCAGCGCCTTCTCCGGATGCCATTGCGGTATCGCTTCTCGGCTTTTTGGGTGAGATCGAGTGGACACCGGGGACTACACGTTTAAATGGATTTTTGACCTTCGGCTATGGAAGCGAGGCTTGTTCCGTCCACTCCGTGCATCGACTCTGGCGCTTTCCGGGGACAAATAAGGTGAGTTTAAAATCAGAGTTTGCTTCTTTAGTGCGTGGTTGCCAGTTTGTTTGCCAGTCCGTGGTCCATAATACGTTCCGCGTTCGTGGTCTCTCCATCGCTCAGTACTTTTCTGTGTTTCTATTTTACGTAAAGCTAACACCAAAACGATTGTGGAAGGCGCTATATAGATTGTTCTCAAAGAAAAAAAACGAGAAACAAACCCATGTGAATATGGGTCAAATTATCTAGGCGGAGCACTTCGTTCAAAGAAAAACGCAACAGAATTGTTTGCGTTGAACAAAGACAATGGTGCCTGCAGACATCGAATGTGTATTGTGGATAAAAAATGGCCAGTGGGGTGGGACAATTTTTCTTGAATTAAGTGTTTATGGGAAAAGTTCACGAATTTTTTCTTACCCTGTAGTCAGATTTATTTGCTTGTTTTAAGCATAAAATAACAGGAGAAGAAATTGTGTAGGGGGAGCAGAGGGTTTTTTTTCGTTCAAAGAAAAGCAGCGTGGCACGAATGAATGTTTGGCTGAAATGCTATCGTAATTTCCCCCTTAATTTTCCTTACAAACATGAAACCAGAGAGAAGGGTCAGTTGGCATCGAATTGCACCTTGTATTCGGTGATTGATTGAGGAAAAATATGCGTATGTGTATATATATACTTGTTTTGTTGAACAGAGACAATGGCCGCGTGCTCCAGCGTCACCTATATGCCTATTTCACAAAATGGCGGCTTTGACCGGAAGTAGGGAAAACATCGTTCAGGTTGCACCACTACGATGGCCACTCAATATAGTATGGACTGACAGCTGCTTTGTTTTCTCCTACACATGAATTTACTTGTAAAAATAACAATAACAGATATTGTCGATTGGTGTTATATTATTTTTTTAGCATTTCGTATTATCAAAATATATCATATGTTAGACAGCTTATCAATTTTAAATAAAATAACGAGACATACATAACTATTCGTGTCTGCTCCCGTTTATTGTAATGAGTGTGCACATTTGGAGAAATACTTAGACATTTTACTTCTTATTTCTTTAGACTGAATAATTATTTCTTATTAATTCCAAAGTATGCGACCCGATGATCTAATCGTGGTGTTGTATGTGCTATTCCTCGTTTGTTTGCCTGCATCCATTGCTTTACGGCTTGCTTGTTGCGTTTAAATGCACATTTGATTTCTTTACCAGCATTGGATTTAGACCATTCAATGAGAAGAGTTAACAGCGTTTATTATGATTGATAAGCCCTCAACGGAGAATGAGGTCGGCATACATTAAAAGCCTTATTTTGTTTTTATCGTGTGCCTTCCAAAATGTATGCGACGAAACTTAAATCACGCAAAATATGAATGGTAACTAGACGTGCTTGTTGTGTGCAAGGAGTGCATTTATTTGTAAACTTTTGCTAAATCAAAATGGTTTATTTGTATTTGCTTTTTACCTGGGTTTTATCAGGTTCGCAGTCGGGACATTTTTAATCCATAGTGTATGCATAATTAATTTCAAAGAAATAAGAAGTAAAATGTGTAAGTATTCCTCAAAATGTGCTTTGGACTAAGTCCCCCGTCATCACAGCAAACGGGAGCAGACCCGAATAGGTATGGCTAGTTATTTTATTAAAAATTTCCAGCCGTCTGTAAATTTATGTTTGAAAGAAAAAAGTAAATTAATATCTTACTTACTGTTTTTGTCTTGTTTTCTAGTGAATATCTGACAATGCTTAAATGGAGATACATTTACTTGGTAAGCAAAGTGGCTTAAGATATTATGTATTGTAATAGAAAATTGTTATAAAAACGTTTTGTTTTTGCTGGGAATTCTTGTATATATTTCACAGCTATATAATTAATTATAATAACGCACTTTTTGTTGATAAACATGTTAAAAAATACATTAACACATAATAATGTGGCAACAAATCAAATGTGCATTTAAATGCAACAAGCAAAAATAAATAAATAAAGCAAATGCACGGAAAAGAAACGAGGAATAAAAGAAACACCGCGATTAAAAAAATCAGATCGCATACTTTGTAAAATAATTGAAATAAATTATAAAAATCAACAGGTTTATATTTAAAACAAATAAAAAATATCTGCCAGCGGGGTAAGAAAAATAAACTTAATTCTAGTTTCAACTTAATTCAATAATAAACTCAATTTAGGTTTATTTTTCTTACCCCACTGGCAGATATTTTTACTTGTTTTAAGCCTTAACCTATTACATTTTAGAATTTATTTCAGTAAACAAGACTTAAATTCTAAGCCACTTTGCTTATTAAGTAAATGTATCTCGATTTAAGAATTATTTTTTAACTCGAAAACATTAAGAAAATACTAAGTAAACGAACAAATTGGGATGTTCAAAACACTTAAATATTTTTTTTCACTCTACCCTTCATATTACAGCTGTCGAAAAACCACAGCAACGTTGACAGACCCGGAAGCCATGATACATTAGCAGTTTTTAAAATAAGTTAAATCTAGAATCCTTATTGGTTTTAGATACTTTAAAGCAATGAATGATCTTCTTTCTTTTGAATTGATTTGGTATTATGGAGGAGCTCTGTGTCTGGTTATTGAAGATGATTTGTTCTTTGCTCCTATGTTGGCTTATTTTTTTGTTATTTCCGTTACTATATATATTTTTTCTTTGTTTTTTCTGATTTGAGGTTATGAAAATGTTTTAATTTGTAATAAAGGTTTTTTGAAAATTCTAAATTCTCTCTATCTCTCTCTCTCTCTCTCTCTCTCTCATGAGCGTGGATCAGATCCTGCATTAAAACATGAACTTCTGATTTGCTAGCTCAACGTTCTACCTCTGGGTTATACAATGAGAACGTATAGAGTTAAATGCCCGCTAGCCTCCACCCCAAAAGCCAGCGCCTTCGCCGGCTCCCCCTTTGGCTGCGTCTATTCCGGTATCGCTTCTCGGCCTTTTGGCTAAGATCAAGTGTAGTATCTGTTCTTATCAGTTTAATGTCTGATACGTCTCCTATCCGGGGACTATATGTTAAATGGATTTTTGACCTTCGGAAATGGAAGCGGAGCTTGCTCCTTCCACTCCATGCATCAACATGGTATTGCAGTGTTTCCATGAATGGTGCGCTCCCCATCTCGGGGATAAATAAGTCAAGTATAAAAAAAGAATTTGCTTCTTTTGTGCGTGAGTGACGGTGTTTTTTCTAATCCGTGTGTTTTAAAATTGCTGTGGTTTCGTTGGCTTTATTGGTTTAACGAAAAGCTTGCGTGGAAATGAACACGCTGATAAAGAAATGTTTTTGTAATGTATTTAATTATTTTCTTTACAAGTTTGCGGAGGTGATACGAGGACGAATTAAACATCCTCGACACAGCTGAAGGCGCAACAAAAGCGAACGAGACCGATTGGAATGTTAAAAACACCTGAAAACTTTTTTCACTACCCTTCATACTACAGCTGTCGAAACACCACAGCAACGTCGACAGACCTGGAAGCATAGCTGTACTTGTTTAACTCACAACGACAACGGGTAAGTCATTGAGCCCTGTGTTTTTATTTATCCACGTTCTAAAATTGCTATGCTTTCGTTGTTTCTTGATTGCTCTGTACATTTCTTTGTTTCTATTCCACGTAAAGTTACTTTGTAATAACGAAACCATATATTTGAATGCGCAATTTAAATCCATTTGATTTAAATTGTTTCACATATTTCACTCTACACGGTTCAACCGGGCTGGAAACGGAATAAAAACAGGGTAGATCTCGAAGAATGTTTGGTCTCAGACGTGGCTTCGTGCGCTTTCCACCTGGTCACACACAGTAAATGAAATGTTAGTCGGACGGCCTCCGGGGGCGCCGTCGATGTGATCGGTCACAGGAAGATGCGGCCGTCTGGCCTCAAAGGGTGTCGCTCATACTTACCTGGCAGGGGAGACACCATGATCATGAAGGTGGTTCACCCAGGGCGAGGCTCAGCCATTGCACTCCGGTTGGGCTGACCCTTTGCGAATTCCCCAAATGTGGGAATCTCGACTGCAAAATTTCTGATAGTGGGGGACTGCGTTCGCGCTCTCCCCTGACCTTTGTGTTAAAAATAGATTCGCTTGTCGTTTTACGTAAAATCCAAGAGACGTCTAACCACGGCCCAAGAATACATTAGTCATCAAAAAAGCGGCTATTCAACGACTACATAACTTTTAATAGACAGCGAATAAGTGTCTAGGCTAAAACAAGGCTTAATTTGGGCTGTCAGTGAAAATCTAATAGCCGTTTGACCATTCCAAACGAATAGACTAGCCATTAAATAGAACCACAATCAAACGGCTACATGTCTAAGAGCACAAAATAATGCTTAGATGATTCTTTTACTTCCAATATAAGAGGTTCTCGGGAATGGCAATCATCCAAACTAATAAATTATAAAGGCTTTTATAAGAAAATGACAACAGTTAAACAACCTAGACAGCGTTGGGCAATACAAAATGCTAATAAATACAAGACAAATTGAAATATTGTACATGCATGTACATTAAACCAGCCAACAAATCTGCCAATGGGCTACGACAATTTTTCTTGAATTAAGTGTTTATATCTAGATTTGTTTCTTACCCCTTTGGCAGATTTATTTGCTTGTTTTAAGCCCAAATTCTGAGTTTTTTCTCCCTAAAGGCTAGGTTTATTTTCTTAGGGCATTTTGCTCATCAAAAAATGCATCTTATTTTAAGACTTTCTAGATATTTGTATAGTTAAAACAGTTCGAAATAACAAGTAAGAAATGATTTTTTGCAATGTATTCATTCATTCGCTACCCTTCATACTACAGCTGTCGAAAAACCACAGCAACGTCGACAGACCTGGAAGCGTAGCTGTATTTGTTTAACTCACAAAGACAACGGGTAAAGTATTTTCTTGATTACCTAAATGACTTGCTGTAGGAAAATAAGTTTAGGTTTAAGGGGGGAAATACAGTTTAAAGGGATATTTCAATTTATGATGATAATTCTGTCATCATTTACTCATGCATACAGGCTTACAACAACACGAGGATTAGTTTTTTTCTGAGTAACACAAAAGAAGGTATTTTGAGGAATGATGGTAAACCCACAGCAGATAGTCACCATTGACTTCCATAGTAGGAATAAAAAAATATGATGGAATTTAATAGGTACCATCAACCGTGTGCTAACCATCACTTTGCAAAATATTTTCTTCATCATTTATCACGATACTTCCAAAATAATTTTTCCTACTAAGTCAATATTTCATTATTTGCTTTACAAGCTTAAAAATGATGGTGACAGGATTCCATGGTAATCACAAACAGGTAAACAAGTAAAATAATCACTATTTACTTTTAAAAGCATTTTGAAAATTGCTTGCTTATGCTGGGAGTAAAGGTATTTCATGCAAAAGGTATTTCCTCTTTAAAAGGTAATGTATGCTTCTTTTAAAGCTGACACATTTGCCACATTAAAATAACAGAAATGTGTACTGTTTAAACTTTTTGGAGCCGGTGTGTCTGTGTTCTTGGGGCACACATCTACATGTAAAAGCAGAATTGCTTATTATTCTTCTCTATTTCTTGTATAGGTCAATTATGAGTGAAGAACCGTTCACCAAATGAAGACCGCAGCCAGGTGACGGGATCCTGTGGTAATCACAAACAGGTAAACCAGTAAAATAATCATCATTTAATGTTAAAATAATTTTGAAAATTGAAGTTCTGTGTGTTCTTATTGTACTTTATTTATTTCTGCAGGTAAGCACCATACCGTAAGCTTCATTCCCTTTATAACAGGTAAGGTTCATACTGTTTTATTCTTTTGTACTGTTTTATTCGTACTGTTTTAAATCATTCAGTAAATGCAAAGTTAAACTGATGTGTTTTTAATCTAGATTTAAAAGTGTCTACTGTTGAAGCACATCTGATCTCTTCTGAAAGCTGATAATAACTGAATGCTGAGGCACCTTGTTTTGAGTGAACCCTTGTTTTTTCTAAATGACCTGATCCTATTGATCCGAGTAATCGGTTTCATATTCGATTAGCATATCTGTCATGTATTGTAGCCATGAAGTGGTTTTTAAACAAGAAACAGTACTTTTTAAATCCATTGACCATTGCAATAATCGGCCCTGCTGGTGATGAAAGCATGAACAAGTTTCTCTAAGTCCTGTCTTGAGACAAAACCTCTAATTCTGGCAATATTTCTGAGATGGTAGTAAAAGCAGAATTCCTTATTATTTTTCTCTATCTCAGGCTCTACGGCATATATGTCATGATTTTATTTGTCTATTTATATGTCTATTTACAAGGACTGCCTTGGCCAAATGTTATTGTTAATTAATATTGAAGCAGTTATTTAACATAGGTCCTTTGAGTAGTGATTTGTGTAATGATCCATATATCTATTTTTATGTATATTTTTAACTTAGGAATGTGATTTTAAAGCTCATATTTGTTATTGTATGACACCTCTCATGTTATGAAAGTAAAAAATAAATGTATTTTCTGATGTCTTGCATTTCTGTTTTTAAACTGTTAATCCTTATCAAGTGCTATACATTAGAAAGTGGATATAGAGTGAAATGCACACGGTGAATAATGAACGCAGACCTTCAGTGCCGGACCTCTGACCCGCTAACCTCCATCCCGACAGCCAGCGCCTTCTCCGGATGCCATTGCGGTATCGCTTCTCGGCTTTTTGGGTGAGATCGAGTGGACACCGGGGACTACACGTTTAAATGGATTTTTGACCTTCGGCTATGGAAGCGAGGCTTGTTCCGTCCACTCCGTGCATCGACTCTGGCGCTTTCCGGGGACAAATAAGGTGAGTTTAAAATCAGAGTTTGCTTCTTTAGTGCGTGGTTGCCAGTTTGTTTGCCAGTCCGTGGTCCATAATACGATCCGCGTTCGTGGTCTCTCCATCGCTCAGTACTTTTCTGTGTTTCTATTTTACGTAAAGCTAACACCAAAACGATTGTGGAAGGCGCTATATAGATTGTTCTCAAAGAAAAAAAACGAGAAACAAACCCATGTGAATATGGGTCAAATTATCTAGGCGGAGCACTTCGTTCAAAGAAAAACGCAACAGAATTGTTTGCGTTGAACAAAGACAATGGTGCCTGCAGACATCGAATGTGTATTGTGGATAAAAAATGGCCAGTGGGGTGGGACAATTTTTCTTGAATTAAGTGTTTATGGGAAAAGTTCACGAATTTTTTCTTACCCTGTAGTCAGATTTATTTGCTTGTTTTAAGCATAAAATAACAGGAGAAGAAATTGTGTAGGGGGAGCAGAGGGTTTTTTTTCGTTCAAAGAAAAGCAGCGTGGCACGAATGAATGTTTGGCTGAAATGCTATCGTAATTTCCCCCTTAATTTTCCTTACAAACATGAAACCAGAGAGAAGGGTCAGTTGGCATCGAATTGCACCTTGTATTCGGTGATTGATTGAGGAAAAATATGCGTATGTGTATATATATACTTGTTTTGTTGAACAGAGACAATGGCCGCGTGCTCCAGCGTCACCTATATGCCTATTTCACAAAATGGCGGCTTTGACCGGAAGTAGGGAAAACATCGTTCAGGTTGCACCACTACGATGGCCACTCAATATAGTATGGACTGACAGCTGCTTTGTTTTCTCCTACACATGAATTTACTTGTAAAAATAACAATAACAGATATTGTCGATTGGTGTTATATTATTTTTTTAGCATTTCGTATTATCAAAATATATCATATGTTAGACAGCTTATCAATTTTAAATAAAATAACGAGACATACATAACTATTCGTGTCTGCTCCCGTTTATTGTAATGAGTGTGCACATTTGGAGAAATACTTAGACATTTTACTTCTTATTTCTTTAGACTGAATAATTATTTCTTATTAATTCCAAAGTATGCGACCCGATGATCTAATCGTGGTGTTGTATGTGCTATTCCTCGTTTGTTTGCCTGCATCCATTGCTTTACGGCTTGCTTGTTGCGTTTAAATGCACATTTGATTTCTTTACCAGCATTGGATTTAGACCATTCAATGAGAAGAGTTAACAGCGTTTATTATGATTGATAAGCCCTCAACGGAGAATGAGGTCGGCATACATTAAAAGCCTTATTTTGTTTTTATCGTGTGCCTTCCAAAATGTATGCGACGAAACTTAAATCACGCAAAATATGAATGGTAACTAGACGTGCTTGTTGTGTGCAAGGAGTGCATTTATTTGTAAACTTTTGCTAAATCAAAATGGTTTATTTGTATTTGCTTTTTACCTGGGTTTTATCAGGTTCGCAGTCGGGACATTTTTAATCCATAGTGTATGCATAATTAATTTCAAAGAAATAAGAAGTAAAATGTGTAAGTATTCCTCAAAATGTGCTTTGGACTAAGTCCCCCGTCATCACAGCAAACGGGAGCAGACCCGAATAGGTATGGCTAGTTATTTTATTAAAAATTTCCAGCCGTCTGTAAATTTATGTTTGAAAGAAAAAAGTAAATTAATATCTTACTTACTGTTTTTGTCTTGTTTTCTAGTGAATATCTGACAATGCTTAAATGGAGATACATTTACTTGGTAAGCAAAGTGGCTTAAGATATTATGTATTGTAATAGAAAATTGTTATAAAAAAGTTTTGTTTTTGCTGGGAATTCTTGTATATATTTCACAGCTATATAATTAATTATAATAACGCACTTTTTGTTGATAAACATGTTAAAAAATACATTAACACATAATAATGTGGCAACAAATCAAATGTGCATTTAAATGCAACAAGCAAAAATAAATAAATAAAGCAAATGCACGGAAAAGAAACGAGGAATAAAAGAAACACCGCGATTAAAAAAATCAGATCGCATACTTTGTAAAATAATTGAAATAAATTATAAAAATCAACAGGTTTATATTTAAAACAAATAAAAAATATCTGCCAGCGGGGTAAGAAAAATAAACTTAATTCTAGTTTCAACTTAATTCAATAATAAACTCAATTTAGGTTTATTTTTCTTACCCCACTGGCAGATATTTTTACTTGTTTTAAGCCTTAACCTATTACATTTTAGAATTTATTTCAGTAAACAAGACTTAAATTCTAAGCCACTTTGCTTATTAAGTAAATGTATCTCGATTTAAGAATTATTTTTTAACTCGAAAACATTAAGAAAATACTAAGTAAACGAACAAATTGGGATGTTCAAAACACTTAAATATTTTTTTTCACTCTACCCTTCATATTACAGCTGTCGAAAAACCACAGCAACGTTGACAGACCCGGAAGCCATGATACATTAGCAGTTTTTAAAATAAGTTAAATCTAGAATCCTTATTGGTTTTAGATACTTTAAAGCAATGAATGATCTTCTTTCTTTTGAATTGATTTGGTATTATGGAGGAGCTCTGTGTCTGGTTATTGAAGATGATTTGTTCTTTGCTCCTATGTTGGCTTATTTTTTTGTTATTTCCGTTACTATATATATTTTTTCTTTGTTTTTTCTGATTTGAGGTTATGAAAATGTTTTAATTTGTAATAAAGGTTTTTTGAAAATTCTAAATTCTCTCTATCTCTCTCTCTCTCTCTCTCTCTCTCTCTCATGAGCGTGGATCAGATCCTGCATTAAAACATGAACTTCTGATTTGCTAGCTCAACGTTCTACCTCTGGGTTATACAATGAGAACGTATAGAGTTAAATGCCCGCTAGCCTCCACCCCAAAAGCCAGCGCCTTCGCCGGCTCCCCCTTTGGCTGCGTCTATTCCGGTATCGCTTCTCGGCCTTTTGGCTAAGATCAAGTGTAGTATCTGTTCTTATCAGTTTAATGTCTGATACGTCTCCTATCCGGGGACTATATGTTAAATGGATTTTTGACCTTCGGAAATGGAAGCGGAGCTTGCTCCTTCCACTCCATGCATCAACATGGTATTGCAGTGTTTCCATGAATGGTGCGCTCCCCATCTCGGGGATAAATAAGTCAAGTATAAAAAAAGAATTTGCTTCTTTTGTGCGTGAGTGACGGTGTTTTTTCTAATCCGTGTGTTTTAAAATTGCTGTGGTTTCGTTGGCTTTATTGGTTTAACGAAAAGCTTGCGTGGAAATGAACACGCTGATAAAGAAATGTTTTTGTAATGTATTTAATTATTTTCTTTACAAGTTTGCGGAGGTGATACGAGGACGAATTAAACATCCTCGACACAGCTGAAGGCGCAACAAAAGCGAACGAGACCGATTGGAATGTTAAAAACACCTGAAAACTTTTTTCACTACCCTTCATACTACAGCTGTCGAAACACCACAGCAACGTCGACAGACCTGGAAGCATAGCTGTACTTGTTTAACTCACAACGACAACGGGTAAGTCATTGAGCCCTGTGTTTTTATTTATCCACGTTCTAAAATTGCTATGCTTTCGTTGTTTCTTGATTGCTCTGTACATTTCTTTGTTTCTATTCCACGTAAAGTTACTTTGTAATAACGAAACCATATATTTGAATGCGCAATTTAAATCCATTTGATTTAAATTGTTTCACATATTTCACTCTACACGGTTCAACCGGGCTGGAAACGGAATAAAAACAGGGTAGATCTCGAAGAATGTTTGGTCTCAGACGTGGCTTCGTGCGCTTTCCACCTGGTCACACACAGTAAATGAAATGTTAGTCGGACGGCCTCCGGGGGCGCCGTCGATGTGATCGGTCACAGGAAGATGCGGCCGTCTGGCCTCAAAGGGTGTCGCTCATACTTACCTGGCAGGGGAGACACCATGATCATGAAGGTGGTTCACCCAGGGCGAGGCTCAGCCATTGCACTCCGGTTGGGCTGACCCTTTGCGAATTCCCCAAATGTGGGAATCTCGACTGCAAAATTTCTGATAGTGGGGGACTGCGTTCGCGCTCTCCCCTGACCTTTGTGTTAAAAATAGATTCGCTTGTCGTTTTACGTAAAATCCAAGAGACGTCTAACCACGGCCCAAGAATACATTAGTCATCAAAAAAGCGGCTATTCAACGACTACATAACTTTTAATAGACAGCGAATAAGTGTCTAGGCTAAAACAAGGCTTAATTTGGGCTGTCAGTGAAAATCTAATAGCCGTTTGACCATTCCAAACGAATAGACTAGCCATTAAATAGAACCACAATCAAACGGCTACATGTCTAAGAGCACAAAATAATGCTTAGATGATTCTTTTACTTCCAATATAAGAGGTTCTCGGGAATGGCAATCATCCAAACTAATAAATTATAAAGGCTTTTATAAGAAAATGACAACAGTTAAACAACCTAGACAGCGTTGGGCAATACAAAATGCTAATAAATACAAGACAAATTGAAATATTGTACATGCATGTACATTAAACCAGCCAACAAATCTGCCAATGGGCTACGACAATTTTTCTTGAATTAAGTGTTTATATCTAGATTTGTTTCTTACCCCTTTGGCAGATTTATTTGCTTGTTTTAAGCCCAAATTCTGAGTTTTTTCTCCCTAAAGGCTAGGTTTATTTTCTTAGGGCATTTTGCTCATCAAAAAATGCATCTTATTTTAAGACTTTCTAGATATTTGTATAGTTAAAACAGTTCGAAATAACAAGTAAGAAATGATTTTTTGCAATGTATTCATTCATTCGCTACCCTTCATACTACAGCTGTCGAAAAACCACAGCAACGTCGACAGACCTGGAAGCGTAGCTGTATTTGTTGTAGATAGGAGTTTTCCTTACTCAAACATGTTCTGAGGGCAGCAAGAATATGTTCACAAAAACGACCAATCAAAATGCTCGTTACTGGTTTAAGCCCTCAGCGGAGCCTTCAAGGCAGCTTCTGCAGTGAAGCAGTTCGAGCTCACCGTCGGTCAGATGAGTAGCGCAGATATGGTAAGATAGGAACGAGACTGTTTTTGAATTCAGCTCGAAACGTTCCGAGCATTTAAGTGACGCGTTTTCACGTGTCCGTGGCACGACTTTCTTTTTCGTGCCAGTTTCACGGATTGGTTACTCAATTTTTTTTCCTTTTTTCAAACCATTGTCGATTGGGATTGGGGTTAGATTTGTGGTTTTCGTCACATTTTTAAACTATTCTCGCGCAAGGATAAAGTTGGGTTTGGGTTACAATGACATTGTTTATACATTTATTTGTCAGAAAATTAAATTGTTCTTGCTTGGAGTTGGGGTTAGAGTTGGGTTAGGGTAAGGATGTCATTTTATGTAACAGAAAGTTGTTCTAACCCCAATCCCAAGCGACAATGGTAAGAAAATAGGAAAAACAATTGAATAAACAATACATGAAACTGGCACGAAAAAGAAAGGTGTGCCACGGACACGTGAAAACGCGCCACTTAAATGCTCGAAACGTTTCGAGCTGAATTCAAAATCAGTCTCATTCCTATCTTACCATATCTGCGCTACTCATCTGACCAACGGTGAGCTCGAACTGCTTCACTGCAGAAGCTGCCTTGAAGGCTCCGCTGAGGGCTTAAACCAGTAACGAGCATTTTGATTGGTCGTTTTTGTGAACATATTCTTGCTGCCCTCAGAACATGTTTGAGTAAGGAAAACTCCTACGTGCGTATTTGTTTAACTCACAAAGACAACGGGTAAAGTATTTTCTTGATTACCTAAATGACTTGCTGTAGGAAAATAAGTTTAGGTTTAAGGGGGGAAATACAGTTTAAAGGGATATTTCAATTTATGATGATAATTCTGTCATCATTTACTCATGCATACAGGCTTACAACAACACGAGGATTAGTTTTTTTCTGAGTAACACAAAAGAAGGTATTTTGAGGAATGATGGTAAACCCACAGCAGATAGTCACCATTGACTTCCATAGTAGGAATAAAAAAATATGATGGAATTTAATAGGTACCATCAACCGTGTGCTAACCATCACTTTGCAAAATATTTTCTTCATCATTTATCACGATACTTCCAAAATATTTTTTCCTACTAAGTCAATATTTCATTATTTGCTTTACAAGCTTAAAAATGATGGTGACAGGATTCCATGGTAATCACAAACAGGTAAACAAGTAAAATAATCACTATTTACTTTTAAAAGCATTTTGAAAATTGCTTGCTTATGCTGGGAGTAAAGGTATTTCATGCAAAAGGTATTTCCTCTTTAAAAGGTAATGTATGCTTCTTTTAAAGCTGACACATTTGCCACATTAAAATAACAGAAATGTGTACTGTTTAAACTTTTTGGAGCCGGTGTGTCTGTGTTCTTGGGGCACACATCTACATGTAAAAGCAGAATTGCTTATTATTCTTCTCTATTTCTTGTATAGGTCAATTATGAGTGAAGAACCGTTCACCAAATGAAGACCGCAGCCAGGTGACGGGATCCTGTGGTAATCACAAACAGGTAAACCAGTAAAATAATCATCATTTAATGTTAAAATAATTTTGAAAATTGAAGTTCTGTGTGTTCTTATTGTACTTTATTTATTTCTGCAGGTAAGCACCATACCGTAAGCTTCATTCCCTTTATAACAGGTAAGGTTCATACTGTTTTATTCTTTTGTACTGTTTTATTCGTACTGTTTTAAATCATTCAGTAAATGCAAAGTTAAACTGATGTGTTTTTAATCTAGATTTAAAAGTGTCTACTGTTGAAGCACATCTGATCTCTTCTGAAAGCTGATAATAACTGAATGCTGAGGCACCTTGTTTTGAGTGAACCCTTGTTTTTTCTAAATGACCTGATCCTATTGATCCGAGTAATCGGTTTCATATTCGATTAGCATATCTGTCATGTATTGTAGCCATGAAGTGGTTTTTAAACAAGAAACAGTACTTTTAAAATCCATTGACCATTGCAATAATCGGCCCTGCTGGTGATGAAAGCATGAACAAGTTTCTCTAAGTCCTGTCTTGAGACAAAACCTCTAATTCTGGCAATATTTCTGAGATGGTAGTAAAAGCAGAATTCCTTATTATTTTTCTCTATCTCAGGCTCTACGGCATATATGTCATGATTTTATTTGTCTATTTATATGTCTATTTACAAGGACTGCCTTGGCCAAATGTTATTGTTAATTAATATTGAAGCAGTTATTTAACATAGGTCCTTTGAGTAGTGATTTGTGTAATGATCCATATATCTATTTTTATGTATATTTTTAACTTAGGAATGTGATTTTAAAGCTCATATTTGTTATTGTATGACACCTCTCATGTTATGAAAGTAAAAAATAAATGTATTTTCTGATGTCTTGCATTTCTGTTTTTAAACTGTTAATCCTTATCAAGTGCTATACATTAGAAAGTGGATATAGAGTGAAATGCACACGGTGAATAATGAACGCAGACCTTCAGTGCCGGACCTCTGACCCGCTAACCTCCATCCCGACAGCCAGCGCCTTCTCCGGATGCCATTGCGGTATCGCTTCTCGGCTTTTTGGGTAAGATCGAGTGGACACCGGGGACTACACGTTTAAATGGATTTTTGACCTTCGGCTATGGAAGCGAGGCTTGTTCCGTCCACTCCGTGCATCGACTCTGGCGCTTTCCGGGGACAAATAAGGTGAGTTTAAAATCAGAGTTTGCTTCTTTAGTGCGTGGTTGCCAGTTTGTTTGCCAGTCCGTGGTCCATAATACGTTCCGCGTTCGTGGTCTCTCCATCGCTCAGTACTTTTCTGTGTTTCTATTTTACGTAAAGCTAACACCAAAACGATTGTGGAAGGCGCTATATAGATTGTTCTCAAAGAAAAAAAACGAGAAACAAACCCATGTGAATATGGGTCAAATTATCTAGGCGGAGCACTTCGTTCAAAGAAAAACGCAACAGAATTGTTTGCGTTGAACAAAGACAATGGTGCCTGCAGACATCGAATGTGTATTGTGGATAAAAAATGGCCAGTGGGGTGGGACAATTTTTCTTGAATTAAGTGTTTATGGGAAAAGTTCACGAATTTTTTCTTACCCTGTAGTCAGATTTATTTGCTTGTTTTAAGCATAAAATAACAGGAGAAGAAATTGTGTAGGGGGAGCAGAGGGTTTTTTTTCGTTCAAAGAAAAGCAGCGTGGCACGAATGAATGTTTGGCTGAAATGCTATCGTAATTTCCCCCTTAATTTTCCTTACAAACATGAAACCAGAGAGAAGGGTCAGTTGGCATCGAATTGCACCTTGTATTCGGTGATTGATTGAGGAAAAATATGCGTATGTGTATATATATACTTGTTTTGTTGAACAGAGACAATGGCCGCGTGCTCCAGCGTCACCTATATGCCTATTTCACAAAATGGCGGCTTTGACCGGAAGTAGGGAAAACATCGTTCAGGTTGCACCACTACGATGGCCACTCAATATAGTATGGACTGACAGCTGCTTTGTTTTCTCCTACACATGAATTTACTTGTAAAAATAACAATAACAGATATTGTCGATTGGTGTTATATTATTTTTTTAGCATTTCGTATTATCAAAATATATCATATGTTAGACAGCTTATCAATTTTAAATAAAATAACGAGACATACATAACTATTCGTGTCTGCTCCCGTTTATTGTAATGAGTGTGCACATTTGGAGAAATACTTAGACATTTTACTTCTTATTTCTTTAGACTGAATAATTATTTCTTATTAATTCCAAAGTATGCGACCCGATGATCTAATCGTGGTGTTGTATGTGCTATTCCTCGTTTGTTTGCCTGCATCCATTGCTTTACGGCTTGCTTGTTGCGTTTAAATGCACATTTGATTTCTTTACCAGCATTGGATTTAGACCATTCAATGAGAAGAGTTAACAGCGTTTATTATGATTGATAAGCCCTCAACGGAGAATGAGGTCGGCATACATTAAAAGCCTTATTTTGTTTTTATCGTGTGCCTTCCAAAATGTATGCGACGAAACTTAAATCACGCAAAATATGAATGGTAACTAGACGTGCTTGTTGTGTGCAAGGAGTGCATTTATTTGTAAACTTTTGCTAAATCAAAATGGTTTATTTGTATTTGCTTTTTACCTGGGTTTTATCAGGTTCGCAGTCGGGACATTTTTAATCCATAGTGTATGCATAATTAATTTCAAAGAAATAAGAAGTAAAATGTGTAAGTATTCCTCAAAATGTGCTTTGGACTAAGTCCCCCGTCATCACAGCAAACGGGAGCAGACCCGAATAGGTATGGCTAGTTATTTTATTAAAAATTTCCAGCCGTCTGTAAATTTATGTTTGAAAGAAAAAAGTAAATTAATATCTTACTTACTGTTTTTGTCTTGTTTTCTAGTGAATATCTGACAATGCTTAAATGGAGATACATTTACTTGGTAAGCAAAGTGGCTTAAGATATTATGTATTGTAATAGAAAATTGTTATAAAAACGTTTTGTTTTTGCTGGGAATTCTTGTATATATTTCACAGCTATATAATTAATTATAATAACGCACTTTTTGTTGATAAACATGTTAAAAAATACATTAACACATAATAATGTGGCAACAAATCAAATGTGCATTTAAATGCAACAAGCAAAAATAAATAAATAAAGCAAATGCACGGAAAAGAAACGAGGAATAAAAGAAACACCGCGATTAAAAAAATCAGATCGCATACTTTGTAAAATAATTGAAATAAATTATAAAAATCAACAGGTTTATATTTAAAACAAATAAAAAATATCTGCCAGCGGGGTAAGAAAAATAAACTTAATTCTAGTTTCAACTTAATTCAATAATAAACTCAATTTAGGTTTATTTTTCTTACCCCACTGGCAGATATTTTTACTTGTTTTAAGCCTTAACCTATTACATTTTAGAATTT